>NW_025533524.1:762500-787500 GCF_020615455.1 Coregonus clupeaformis | reverse complement strand
AATAAACTGGCCACTGAGTGTATACTTTCCTCATTTTTTAAAACTGGTACTGTACCTGGCTACATTCAGACGAGTTGTGTGAAGCTTATGGGCGTCATAGAGCAAAAGAACCGACATGTACGTGTTCGTGAGAGTCTCACCTTTCCATAGAGAGGTAGTAGTACGCTACAGACATTTTCGTGAGAAGACCGATTTTCGGGATGTCTCATGGTCTGACAAACATCGCTGTAGCTCTGCCACCTTCCACCACAGATGCGGAAGGCCGACACAGGCGGATGCGGTGGATTGAGACGCAGCCCATAAATTTTTTTTAAAAAACGGATAGATATCTCTAACTTAAACAGACAGATTTGTATGGGAATGTTTATATTATGCTAATTGGATTTCCAGAGAGCAATGAAAGGCATCCGAGTTTTAAATTGTATTGCGGCTGTGTGGGTGGGTGGGTGGGTGGGTGGTGGGTGGTCAACACATTTAGCATGCTTTCCAAATGGCACCCCATTCCCTTTATAGTGCACTCATTTTGACTAGATCCTTATGGGCTCTGTAGTGCACTATAAAGGGAAGAGGATGCCATTTGGGACTCAGCCTTAGAGTTTACAAGCCTCCTTTCCATTAAGGACGCGATTTCATTTTGTTGCTCTTCTCTTCCATCCAATTCCATATCAATCTCATTTAATCAAATCTCATTCCGTTTCACGGCAGGCCCATAAATCTATGTTGAGAGGAGAGAGGAAACCTTTTAACAAACGGGCCGATCAATAGAACAGTCAAACTGGACAGTCAACCTCATCTTCGTCAAACAGTTTTCTGATGAGTCAAACGATTTCTGAAAAGCTGCGGAGTAAATGGTGGACGTGTGAACATAAGCCTTTTCTGTCATGCTACTAATGACGGATGAGTTATTTTACAACTTTGATCTAAATACAGCATTGCATTCTGAGAGCTGTAAGATGTCTTCCTTTGTCTTTCGGGTAAACTTCTAAATCAATCTAACTGACTTTTTAATTAGATAGACCTGTTAGTACAGCATCATTTCATTTATGAGTTACCAGTGGTGGGTAAAGTAACCAATAAGTCATACTTGAGTGAAAGTCTAAAAGTATTTGGTTTTAAATATACTTAAGTATCAAAAGTAAATTTATAAATCATTTAAAATTCCTTATATTAATCAAACCAGACGGCACCATTTTCTAGTTTTTTTAATTTACGGGTAGCCAGGGGCACACTCCAACACTCACGCATAATTTACAAACAAAGCATGTGTGTTTAGTGAGTCCGCCAGATCAGAGGCAGTAGGGATGACCAGGGATGTTCTGTTGATAAGTGCGTGAATTGGACCATTTTCCTGTCCTGCTAAGCATTCAAAATGTAGCGAGTACTTTTGGGTGTCAGGGAAAATGTATGGAGTAAAAAGTACATAATTTTATTTAGGAATGTAGTGAAGTAAAAGTAAAAGTTGTCAAAAAAATATAAATAGTAAAGTAAAGTACAGATACCCCCAAAAAACTACTTAAGTAGTACTTTAAAGTATTTTTACTTCAGTACTTTACACCACTGTGAGTTACTTAGTTTCGTAGTGGGTTTAAAGTGATGACACGGTCAACTCTCAGGGTCGAGCTAGGAGTCTGATAATGTTGTCATTTAGCCACTGGTCAAAAGTATTGAACAGGGTGCCATTTTGGACTAAACCTTAGCCTCCCTCTCTTAAAAGACTCCAGGAAGTAAACAAAGAAGCTAATTATGTTGCTATAACTTAATCCTGGCTTCATCCTCCTCATATTAGCCCAGAGATATTTAATTATATTATATATTAAACACATACGGCCAACAGAGGCTCCGGGATGTTAAATTATATTGTTCCTGATAGGTATGAACAGTCTGGAAGCGTCCCAAACGGCATCCTATTCCAGCCCATACAGTGCACTACTTTTGAACAGGGCCTATGGCGCTCTTGTCAGAAAGTAGTGACCTACACAGGGTGCCATCTGGGACACAGACACTGCGTTTCCATTGGTCCAAATCAGTGTCCGGGTGATTGATTGGTGGAGGGGCTAGCCCTGGGTCATGGCGTTTCCATGGCGTTTCCATGACATTTCCAACTGGGTGGATGAAATTATGATGTTGTCTGGAATGGATGGACGTCTGGTTTTCTTCCGCTTCGGGCTGCCATCTGTGGAGCTGCTGCACTGGACACAGCCAGACCAGACCAGATCAGACCAGGGTCATGTTCATTTGGTAATGCAACAGAAAAACGTTTGAAAACATCTTGCAACAGAAAATGAGCGTTTCTTATTGGACAAGCCCAGGTAGTTCTTCCTTGGTTCAGTTCATTTTCTTCCGTTTGGTGCCTAATGAACACAACCCAGGTCAGAGCAGGCCTCTATACTGGCTTTGACATGACGAACCCATTGAAACCTTCAATGAAAGGCCTGAGTCCCTGGCTTTGGTCAATTCTTGGCACTGTATATGAATGTAGTGGCACACATTATACCATCTCTCTCTCTCTCTCTCTCTCTCTCTCTCTCTCTCTCTCTCTCTCTCTCTCTCTCTCTCTCTCTCTCTCTCTCTCTCTCTCTCTCTCTCTCTCTCTCTCTCTCTCTCTCTCTCTCTCTCTCTCTCTCTCTCTCTCTCTCTCTCTCTCTCTCTCTCTCTCTCTCTCTCTCAATTCAATTCCAATTCAAGGGCTTTATTGGCATGGGAAACGTGTGTTAGCATTGCCAAAGCAAGTGAAGTAGATAGTAAACAAAAGTGAAATAAACAATAAATATTAACAGGAAACATTATACTCAGAAGTTCCAAAAGAATAAAGACATTTCAAATGTCATATTATGTCTATATACAGTGTTGTAACAATGTGCAAATAGTTAAAGTACAAATGGGAAAATAAGTAAACATAAATATGGGTTGTGTGAGAGTGTGATTTGAAGGAGTCAGGCGCAGGAGGGTAAATCACAGAATACAGAGTTTATTCCGTAGTACACGGTTACGCTGGATAGCGTCAACAGTCCAGTGCGCAAAACAGGCGCACTGGAACAAATATAGGCACACGGGGAAAATACACCCCGGCAATACAAAATACACTGAGCTCAACCAAGCTACTCTCTCCTCACATTAAACAATCACCCACAAGGACAAGGGGGGCAGAGGGAACACTTATATATGTACTAATGAGGGGATATGAACCAGGTGTGTGTAATAGACAAGACAAAACAAATGGAATGATGAGATGAGGAGCGGCAGTGGTTAGAAGGCCGGTGACGACGAACGCCGAAGCCTGCCCGAACAAGGAGAGGTGGCAGCTTCGGAGGAAGTCGTGACAGGTTGTATTTACAATGGTGTTTGTTCTTCACTGGTTGCCATTTTCTTGTGGCAACAGGTCACAAGTCTTCCTGCTGTGATGGCACACTGTGGTATTTCACCCAGCAGATAAGGGAGTCTATCAAAATTGGGTTTGTTTTCGAATTCTTTGTGGATCTCTGTAATCTGCGGGAAATATGTGTCTCTAATATGGTCATACATTTGGCAGGAGGTTAGGAAGTGCAGCTCAGTTTCCACCTCATTTTGTGGGCAGTGTGCACATAGCCTGTCTTCTCTTGAGAGCCAGGTCTGCCTACGGTGAACTTTCTCAATAGCAAGGCTATGCTCACTGAGTCTGTACATAGTCAAAGCTTTCCTTAAGTTTGGGTCAGTCACGGTGGTCAGGTATTCTGCCACTGTGTACTCTCTGTTTAGGGCCAAATAGCATTCTAGTTTGCTCTGTTTTTTTGTTAAATCTTTCCAATGTGTCAAGTAATTCTCTTTTAGTTTTCTCATGATTTGGTTGTGTCTAATTGTGTTGTTGTTGTCCTGGGGCTCTGTGGGGTCTGTTTGTGTTTGTGAACAGAGCCCCAGGACAAGCTTACTTAGGGGACTCTTCTCCAGGTTCATCTCTCTGTAGGTGATGGCTTTGTTATGGAAGGTTTGGGAATCGCTTCCTTTTAGGTGGTTGTAGAATTTAATGGCTCTTTTCTGGATTTTGATAATTAGCGGGTATCGGCCTAATTCTGCTCTGCATGCATTATTTGGTGTTTTTCGTTGTACACTGAGGATATTTTTGCAGAATTCTACGTGCAGAGTCTCAATTTGGTGTTTGTCCCATTTTGTGAATTATTGGTTGGTGAGCGGACCCCAGACCTCTCTCTCCCTCTCTCCCTCTCCCTCTCTCCCTCTCTCCCTCTCTCTCTCTCTCTCTCCCTCTCTCCCTATCTCCCTCTCTCTCTCCCTCTCTCCCTCTCTCTCTCTCTCTCTCTCTCTCTCTCTCTCTCTCTCTCTCCCCCCCTCTCTCCCTCTCTCCCTCTCTCCCTCTCTCCCTCTCTCCCTCTCCCTCTCCCTCTCTCTCTCTCTCTCTCTCTCTCCCTCTCTCCCTCGCTCCCTCTCTCCCTCTCTCTCTCTCTCTCTCTCTCTCCCTCTCTCCCTCTCTCCCTCTCTCCCTCTCGCTCTCCCTCTCTCCCTCTCTCCCTCTCTCCCTCTCCCTCTCTCCCTCTCTCCCTCTCTCCCCCTCTCTCTCTCCCTCTCTCCCTCTCTCTCTCTCCCTCTCTCTCTCCCTATCAGATCAAAATAATATTTTCTTTGAAATCTCAGAGGGTCTCCTGTCAAAACAATTGAGTCTGAGGTCGGAGGAAGAGCTTGACCTTTTGAAGAGACGTTTGTAAAACATGACCAGGAGAACATAACCGATAAGCTTTGCACCCTATTCCCTGCTTACTGCACAATGTTTGACAGGGTTCACAGGGCTCTGATAAAAAGTAGTGCACTATGTAGGGAACAGGGTGTCATAGGGCTCTGGTCTAAAGTAGTGCACTATGTAGGGAACAGGGTGCTGTTTGGGACGGAGACACTGGATCTCATCATCTCTATGCGTCTGTAGGAACAATATGGTATAGATACACTATGGTATAGATACACTATGATATAGATACATTATACATTATGGTATAGACACACTATGGTATAGATACACTATGGTATAGATACACTATGGTATAGATACACTATGGTATAGATACATTATGGTATAGATACACAATGGTATAGATACACTATAGTATAGATACACTATGCCATAGATACACTATGATATAGATACATTATACACTATGGTATAGATACACTATGACATAGATACACTACGGTAGCTCTACGGTAGCTACTACGGTAGCTCTACTAAAGGGTAGAGCTGCCGCTTTCAAGGAACGGGACTCTAACCCGGACGCTTATAAGAAATCCCGCTATGACCTCCGACGAACCATCAAACAGGCAAAGAGTCAATACAGGTCTAAGATTGAATCATACTACACTGGCTCTGACGCTCGTCGGATGTGGCAGGGCTTGAAAACTATTACAGACTACAAAGGGAAGCACAGCCGCGAGCTGCCCAGTGACACAAGCCTACCAGACGAGCTAAACCACTTCTATGCTCGCTTCGAGGCAAGCAACACTGAAGCATGCATGAGAGCACCAGCTGTTCCGGACGACTATGTGATCACGCTCTCCGTAGCCGATGTGAGTAAGACTTTTAAGCAGGTCAACATTCACAAGGCCGCAGGGCCAGACGGATTACCAGGACGTGTACTCCGAGCATGTGCTGACCAACTGGCAAGTGTCTTCACTGACATTTTCAACATGTCCCTGACTGAGTCTGTAATACCAACATGTTTCAAGCAGACCACCATAGTCCCCGTGCCCAAGAACTCTAAGATAACCTGCCTAAATGACTACCGACCCGTGGCACTGACGTCTGTAGCCATGAAGTGCTTTGAAAGACTGGTCATGGCTCACATCAACAGCATAATCCCAGAAACCCTAGACCCACTCCAATTTGCATACCGCCCCAACAGATCCACAGATGATGCAATCTCTATCGCACTCCACACTGCCCTTTCCCACCTGGACAAGAGGAACACCTACGTGAGAATGCTATTCATTGACTACAGCTCAGCATTCAACACCATAGTGCCCTCAAAGCTCATCACTAAGCTAAGGATCCTGGGACTAAACACCTCCCTCTGCAACTGGATCCTGGACTTCCTGACGGGCCGCCCCCAGGTGGTAAGGGTAGGTAACAACACATCTGCCACACTGATCCTCAACACGGGGGCCCCTCAGGGGTGCGTGCTCAGTCCCCCTCCTGTACTCTCTGTTCACCCATGACTGCATGGCCAGGCACGACTCCAACACCATCATTAAGTTTGCCGACGACACAACAGTGGTAGGCCTGATCACCGACAACGATGAGACAGCCTATAGGGAGGAGGTCAGAGATCTGGCCGTGTGGTGCCAGGACAACAACCTCTCCCTCAACGTGACCAAGACAAAGGAGATGATTGTGGACTACAGGAAAAAAAAGAGGACTGAGCACGCCCCCATTCTCATCGACGGGGCTGTAGTGGAACAGGTTGAGAGCTTCAAGTTCCTTGGTGTCCACATCACCAACGAACTATCATGGTCCAAACACACCAAGACAGTCGTGAAGAGGGCACGACAAAGCCTATTCCCCCTCAGGAGACTAAAAAGATTTGGCATGGGTCCTCAGATCCTCAAAAAAATTCTACAGCTGCACCATCGAGAGCATCCTGACTGGTTGCATCACCGCCTGGTATGGCAACTGCTTGGCCTCTGACCGCAAGGCACTACAGAGGGTAGTGCGTACGGCCCAGTACATCACAGGGGCAAAGCTCCCTGCCATCCAGGACCTCTATACCAGGCGGTGTCAGAGGAAGGCCCTCAAAATTGTCAAAGACTCCAGTCACCCTAGTCATAGACTGTTCTCTCTGCTACCGCACGGCAAGCGGTACCGGAGTGCCAAGTCTAGGTCCAAAAGACTTCTCAACAGCTTCTACCCCCAAGCCATAAGACTCCTGAACAGCTAATCATGGCTACCCGGACTATTTGCACTGCCCCCCACCCCATACTTTTTACGCTGCTGCTACTCTGTTAAGTATTTATGCATAGTCACTTTAACTCTACCCACATGTACATATTACCTCAACTACCTCAACTAGCCGGTGCCCCCGCACATTGACTCTGCAACGGTACCCCCCTGTATATATAGCCTCCCTACTGTCACTTTATTCTATTGTATATATAGCCTCCCTACTGTCACTTTATTTTTACTTCTGCTCTTTTTTTCTCAACACTTTTTTGTTGTTGTTTTATTCTTACTTTTTTGTTTAAAATAAATGCACTGTTGGTTAAGGGCTGTAAGTAAGCATTTCACTGTAATGTCTGCACCTGTTGTATTCGGCGCATGTGACCAATAAAATTTTATTTGATTTGATTTGATTTGATTTGTATAGATACGCTATTGTATAAATACACTATATACTATTGTATAGACACACTATGATATAGACACACAATGGTATAGATACACTATGGTAAAGATAAACTATGATATAGATTCACTATACAAGATACACTATGGTATAGATACACTATGGTATAGATACACTATGGTATAGATACACTATACACTATGGTATAGATACACTATGGTATAGATACACTATGACATAGATACACTACGGTATAGATACACTATGATATAGATTCACTATACACTATGGTATTGATGTACTATGGTATAGATACACAATTCACTATGGTGTAGATACACTTTACACTATGGTGTAGATACACTATGGTATAGATACACTGTGGTTCAGATATACTATGGTATAGATACACTATGGTATAGATACACTGTGGTTCAGATATACTATGGTATAGATACACTATGGTATAGATACACTGTGGTTCAGATATACTATGGTATAGATACACTATGGTATAGATACACTGTGGTTCAGATATACCATGGTATTGACACAATATGGTATAGATACACTATGGTAAAGATACACTATGATACACTGTGATGCAAAAATTCTAGCAAAATGTATAGCGCATAGAGTTAAAAAGGTATTGTCGGAAATTATTCATTCAAATCAAACAGGTTTTTTACATGGGCGAAACATTGGAGATAATATAAGGCAAGTACTGGAAACAATAGAACACTATGAAAAATCTGGGAAACCAGGCCTGCTATTCATTGCAGACTTCGAAAAGGCATTTGATAAAGTACGACTGGGGTTTATATATAAATGCCTGGAGCATTTCAATTTTGGACAATCTCTTATAAATTGGGTTAAAATCATGTATAGTAACCCTAAGTGTAAAATAGTAAATAATGGCTATTTCTCAAGAAGTTTTAAACTGTCAAGAGGAGTGAAACAAGGTTGTCCACTATCGGCATATCTATTTATTATGGCCATCGAGATGTTAGCTATTAAAATCAGATCCAACAATAATATCAAGGGATTAGAAATCCAGGGCTTAAAAACAAAGGTGTCATTGTACACTGATGATTCATGTTTTCTTTTAAATCCACAACTTGAATCCCTCCACAGCCTCATAGAGGATCTAGATACATTTTCTAACCTCTCTGGATTACAACCAAATTATGATAAATGTACTATATTATGTATTGGATAACTAAACAATTTTTACATTACCATGTAGTTTACCAATGAAATGGTCTGATGGTGAGGTGGATATACTCGGAATACATATCCCAAATGAAATAAATGATCTCACTCCAATACATTTTAATAGAAAGTTAGCAAAATAGATAAGATCTTGCTACCATGGAAAGGTAAATACCTGTCAATTTGTGGAAAAATCACCCTGATTAACTCTTAAGTATTATCCCAGTTTACCTACAGTGGGGGAAAAAAGTATTTAGTCAGCCACCAATTGTGCAAGTTCTCCCACTTAAAAAGATGAGAGACGCCTGTAATTTTCATCATAGGTACATGTCAACTATGACAGACAAATTGAGAAAAAAATATCCAGAAAATCACATTGTAGGATTTTTAATGAATTTATTTGCAAATTATGGTGGAAAATAAGTATTTGGTTACCTACAAACAAGCAAGATTTCTGGCTCTCACAGACCTGTAACTTCTTCTTTAAGAGGCTCCTCTGTCCTCCACTCGTTACCTGTATTAATGGCACCTGTTTGAACTTGTTATCAGTATAAAAGACACCTGTCCACAACCTCAAACAGTCACACTCCAAACTCCACTATGGCCAAGACCAAAGAGCTGTCAAAGGACACCAGAAACAAAATTGTAGACCTGCACCAGGCTGGGAAGACTGAATCTGCAATTGGTAAGCAGCTTGGTTTGAAGAAATCAACTGTGGGAGCAATTATTAGGAAATGGAAGACATACAAGACCACTGATAATCTCCCTCGATCTGGGGCTCCACGCAAGATCTCACCCCGTGGGGTCAAAATGATCACAAGAACGGTGAGCAAAAATCCCAGAACCACACGGGGGGGACCTAGTGAGTGACCTGCAGAGAGCTGGGACCAAAGTAACAAAGCCTACCATCAGTAACACACTACGCCGCCAGGGACTCAAATCCTGCAGTGCCAGACGTGTCCCCCTGCTTAAGCCAGTACATGTCCAGGCCCGTCTGAAGTTTGCTAGAGTGCATTTGGATGATCCAGAAGAGGATTGGGAGAATGTCATATGGTCAGATGAAACCAAAATAGAACTTTTTGGTAAAAACTCAACTCGTCGTGTTTGGAGGACAAAGAATGCTGAGTTGCATCCAAAGAACACCATACCTACTGTGAAGCATGGGGGTGGAAACATCATGCTTTGGGGCTGTTTTTCTGCAAAGGGACCAGGACGACTGATCTGTGTAAAGGAAAGAATGAATGGGGCCATGTATCGTGAGATTTTGAGTGAAAACCTCCTTCCATCAGCAAGGGCATTGAAGATGAAACGTGGCTGGGTCTTTCAACATGACAATGATCCCAAACACACCGCCCGGGCAATGAAGGAGTGGCTTCGTAAGAAGCATTTCAAGGTCCTGGAGTGGCCTAGCCAGTCTCCAGATCTCAACCCCATAGAAAATCTTTGGAGGGAGTTGAAAGTCTGTGTTGCCCAGCGACAGCCCCAAAACATCACCTGCTCTAGAGGAGATCTGCATGGAGGAATGGGCCAAAATACCAGCAACAGTGTGTGAAAACCTTGTGAAGACTTTTGAAAACGTTTGATCTGTGTCATTGCCAACAAAGGGTATATAACAAATTATTGAGAAACTTTTTTTATTGACCAAATACTTATTTTCCACCATAATTTGCAAATAAATTCATTAAAAATCCTATAATGTGATTTTCTAGATTTTTTTTCCTCATTTTGTCTGTCATAGTTGACGTGTACCTATGATGAAAATTACAGGCCTCTCATATTTTTAAGTGGGAGAACTTGCACAATTGGTGGCTGACTAAATAATTTTTTCCCCCACTGTATTTGCTTATGGTCTTGCCTACGCCTAGCGAACAGTTTTTTAAATTATATGAGAAAATATTCAATTTTATTTGGAACGGCAAACCAGACAAAATTAAACGGTTCTATTTATATAATGATTATGAATTCAGAGTACAGAAATTATTAAATATTAAAGCGTTAGACCTATCCCTAAAAGCTTCAGTCATACAAAAGTTATACTTCAATCCGAACTGGTTCCCTTTATTCAGATTACAACCTCTCACTTTCAGTTATTTGAAAAGGAAATGATCTCCCAAATATCACTATTTCTAAAACAAGCCATAGAAAGTTGGTTGCAATTTCAATTTAATCCTCCAGAAATGACAGAACAAATATTGCAACAAATATTGTGGTTCAACTCAAATATAGTAATTTATTTAAAAAAAATAAAATTATTTGACAACATTTTTAAAAAATGAATAATCTTCGTAAATGATATTATCGGTAGGACTGGTGGAGTTATGGCGCACATGCAGCTAACAAAAACATATGGAAATGTCTGCTCTACCCAAAATTACAACCAAATAATTGCAGCATTACCATAAAAATGGAAGAGGAAAGTGGAAGGGGGAAAATGTAAGGAACTTGTCTGTCGGCCCTGGATTAAAGAACATAATTGGTTAAAGAAAATTGTGATAAATAAAAAAGTATACCAGTTTCAGTTAAGGACCAAAGGATTGACAGCCATCCCATATAGATTTCAAAATAGTTGGGAAGAGAGTTTTGACGTACCAATTAAATGGCATAGTGTTTATGAACTGATACGCAAAACGACGTCGGATTCAAACTTAGAATTGTTCAATTAAAATTTGTATACAAAATTCTTGCTACCAATAGAATGTTATTTATATGGGGGATACAATCTTCCCAGCTTTGCAGAATTTGCTCCGAAGAGACAAAATCGTTAGATCATTTGTTTTGGTACTGTCCATTTGTAGCTTGTTTTTGGACACAGGTCCAGGAATGGCTAAAGGATTGCAATATTTACCTGGAGCTAGCCCTGCAGATAGCACTACTGGGTGATCTGAAAAGTCATAGTCAATCGATCAATAATATAATAATACTTTTAGCAAAAATGTTTATTTTCAATTTACAATCTGTAGAAACAATGAGAATTGAAAGGTTCAGAACTTTTGTAAAACATCACAGTACAGTTGAAAAATATATGGCAAAAAGAAATCCAATATGGATGGTGTTAAGAGATAGATGGGAGGTGTTGAATGGAGCTGAAGGATGGGACTAATAACAACAACTAATAACAACAAGATAACTTATGCAAAGCATACTGTGTCCATAATAAGTATATAGGTTATGGGTTGGGAGATTTGTGAAAGAGCACAGTTAGAAAAATATTAAAACTTGTTTTTCAACCACTCCACAAATGTCTTGTTAACAAACTATAGTTTTGGCAAGTCGGTTCGGATATCTACTTTGTGCATGACACAAGTAATTTTTCCAACAATTGTTTACAGACAGATTATTTCACTTATAATTCACTGTATCACAATTCCAGTGGGTCAGAAGTTTACATACACTAAGTTGACTGTGCCTTAAAACAGCTTGGAAAATGGCAGAAAATTATGTCATGGCTTTAGAAGCTTCTGATAAGCTAATTGACATCATTTGAGTCAATTTGAGGTGTACCTGTGGATGTATTTCAAGGCCTACCTTCAAACTCAGTGCCTCTTTGCTTGACATCATGGGAAAATCAAAAGAAATCAGCCAAAACCTCAGAAAAAAAATTGTAGACCTCCACAAGTCTGGTTCATCCTTGGGAGCAATTTTCAATGCCTGAAGGCACCAAGTTCATCTGTACAAACAATAGCACGCTAGTATAAACACCATTGGACCACACAGACGTCATACCGCTCAGGAAGGAGACGCGTTCTGTCTCCTAGAGATGAACGCACTTTGGTGTGAAAAGTGTAAATCAATCCCAGAACAACAGCAAAGGACCTTGTGAAGACGCTGGAGGAAACAGGTACAAAGTATCTATATCCACAGTAAAACGAGTCCTATATCGACATAACCTGAAAGGCCGCTCAGCAAGGAAGAAGCCACTGCTCCAAAACCGCCATAAAAAAGCCAGACTACAGTTTGCAACTGCACATGGGGACAAAGATCGTACTTTTTGGAGAAATGTCCTCTGGTCTGATGAAACAAAATAGAACTGTTTGGCCATAATGACCATCGTTATGTTGGGAGGAAAAGGGGGATTGCTTGCAAGCCGAAGAACACCATCCCAACTGTGAAGCACCCGGGTGGCAGCATCATGCCGTGTGAGTGCTTTGCTGCAGGAGGGACTGGTGCACTTCACAAAATACATGGCATCATGAGGAAGGAAAATTATGTGAATATATTGAAGCAACATCTCAAGACATCAGTCAAGAAGTTAAAGCTTGGTCGCAAATGGGTCTTCCAAATGGACATTGACCCCAAGCATACTTCCAAAGTTGTGGCAAAATGGCTTAAGGACAACAAAGTCAAGATATTGGAGTGGCCATCACAAAGACCTGACCTCAATCCTATAGAAAATGTGTGGGCAGAACTGAAAAAGCGTGTGCGAGCAAGGAGGCCTACAAACCTGACTCAGTTACACCAGCTCTGTCAGGAGGAATGGGCCAAAATTCAAGGATGAGGTCAGTAATTTTTATTCATGGATTTTGGTGGAATGATTTGAACTTGTATAAGGATAGTAATTATTGTGAAGGGCAGAGAATAATTACCAACATCTCATAAAACTTGCCATATTCTAGAGTGGCAAAGCACAGTAACTTAAAGGAAGGAAGGGGGTCTGAAATGACTCAAGGTAAATGGCCATTACCAAAATAAACTAGTTAATATTGAGATTGTACGGGGTACAGTGTTTACAATATAAACAGGAAGGGAGATAATTATCATCGTGTGAGATAGATACATTAAACAAGTCGAAAGTCATAAACAACTGGGGATTTGCTCTAACTCTGTCTATTCCATGAAACTGGAGCAGTTACGACCTCTGGGTTACGGATAGTGTTAGCAAAAAATCGTTTAAGGTTGTATACGTGTGAGACCTAATGATCCAATCGAAATACGTGATAATAAATGGTCGTCCCGTCCGTTTCATGAAACTGGAATCTTAAAAAAACTCTGGGTTACGGGTTGAATAATTTAAATGGTTGATTACAAAAGCAGATCAGTTCAGATCAATACTTATTTTCCACCATAATTTGCAAATAAATTCATAAAAAATCCTACAATGTGATTTTCTGGATTTTTTTTCTCATTTTGTCTGTCATAGTTGACGTGTACCTATGATGAAAATTACAGGCCTCTCTCATCTTTTTAAGTGGGAGAACTTGCACAATTGGTGGCTGACTAAATACTTTTTTTCCCCACTGTAGTTCAAATGATAGGAATATAATTAAATGTATGCTTATCAACGATAGCAATTATTTGTTTCATTAATTAGGGCCTAATCAGAGAGAACAGTTAAAGAAATTGAATAGCGAACTGAAATTGCGATAGAGCTGTGAAAATTATTTAAGTTGAGGACAAAGGAAAATCATTTATAGGTCTAGTTCCCGGGTAAAAGAGTTGTACTTGCTTGACTGTATCGAGCAGAAGGTTGAATAGTTGAACGAAAAGCATTTCTTTGACAAAGTCTAATGGTTATTACTTTATTGTATAGGTTGAGTAACACCAGTGGTGTATGAAATAATTGGTGATTTCTAAAAACGATAATCTGTTTATGGTACGTTGAACAATGGGATATAGTTGTGACTATTAGGATGATGGATTGAATAAACATTGGTAATAAGTATGAAGTTATTAAACAATAGGTTTATATTTTAAAAACATAAATGCAACAGGTTGAGATGATTAAATTAATAGAAAGGGGTTATAGGGTTATATTAGAAGGTGTAGTGAACTTAATGAAACGTGGTATTATATAGTGTCTTCCAGGATTGATGGAAGTCTCCTATAGCATTATGTTAAGGGGATGCCTGGGATAAAATATAATGTCTTACTTACACGGAGTATGTGATTGTATTGGCTAATGAATGAAATATGACATTTACAGGGGCGACAGGAACAATAGAAGGGGAGACAGATTTTCCTAGGGGGTTGATCAAATAATTGATAATGGATCATTTGAGATGAGATCACATGGAGTGTTTAAAGCTGTATATGTGTTTTTTGGCGGCAGAGCTCTCCATGATTAAACATACAGATCATTCTTGCCGGTTGTGGACCTTCGTTTAATTCATGATTAAACCAGAGCCTTACACCCTCTGGGAATTATTCAAAGCATTACGTTTGATTAATTAGAGATAGAAATTCTCGTGACATAGATACACAATGGTATAGATACACAATGGTATAGATACACAATGGTATAGATACACAATGGTATAGATACACTATGGTATAGACACACTATGGTATAGATACATTATGGTATAGATACATTATGGTATAGACACACTATGGTATAGATACATTATGGTATAGATACACTATGGTATAGATACACTATGGTATAGATACATTATGGTATAGACACACTATGGTATAGACACACTATACACTATGGTATAGATACACTATGGTATAGATACACTATACACTATGGTATAGATACACTATGGTATAGATACATTATGGAATAGATACACTATGGTATAGATACATTATGGTATAGATATTGTGTGTATGCACATCTATTTTCATAATTTTACTGTCATATCTATGATTGCCTTTGAAAGTAAGATAGAGTATGCCCGGGCCAATACAGTGCAAGGTGTATCCTTTTTGAAAGACATTCTAATGTCAAGTTCCATATTCCATTTTAGAATTCATAGAATGGAGAAGATTGAGATGAGTTTGTTCTTATTCAAGTGTTCCTTCCGTTAGCAGGAGGATGTCTAAACCTCTCATACCATATCTTTGGCTGCATAAAAATCATATTTCCAAAGGAGATGTGTTTTCATTGCCAACTGTAAGACACTATTAAAATGAAAAATGACACTCTACTGTACATGCCGGTTCCTTCCTGTTCCTGCGTGATGGAGTGCGTGTGTGTGATGAGGCTCCTTGCTCTTAGCCTGTACAGATGTAGACTAAACATGGCTCAGGGCTCGTTCTACTGTCGGACCTGACACATCCCATCTGGCCCTCATGTACCTACTGGTGAGGGAGGTTGTGTTTCAGCCTGGCCTCAGAGCCATACGGAACATACTCTATGTTATTCCTGAGAACCTCCAAGATGTATGGGCTGGACGTATGATATCTACTAATGTCTAGTCACTTTAGACAGAAATAAAAAGAGGGAGGTTGGTCGGGGAGGATGGGGTGGAAGTAATCCGCAACCGTCAAGCAATCCAAAGGTTTAGTGCTCGAGTCGCATCGGGGACAACTGTAGCATTTAACCCTTCCCCTAATCCTTATTCTAACTTTTTCCCAATTCACCTAACCTGCGTTGTTAGTTCTGCTAACCGCCAGTGTATATTTTCCCTGTGATTCTCCATTGTTGTTATGACGCAACACATAACCTGGTCTCAGAGAAAGACATATAATACAGATGTCGGATCTTCAATTGAGCCAGTTTGCTACAGCGGGTAAATAATCCTGCAGCAACAGGATGTGAATTATTATGTGGATTATAATTAATGGACATTTTTGTAGGGGGTGATACTTTTTTTGCAAAGGAAAATCAAGTCTGAAATTTCAAAGTGGAAATTACTAACTTCAGAAGCATTTTTAAACCTCACTACACATTTTACAGTACATTTCCTGCATCGAAAGAAAGTTCTCCTGCAACAGGGTGATAAAATTAATATCCTACATCTGTACTATACTTTCTCCAAGACGTAAAATAAATTACGTCATCCAATTTCGTATGCTGTTGTACGACCTGGTAAGACGTACAGTGGCTTGCGAAAGTATTCACCCCCCTTGGCATTTTTTCTATTTTCTTGCCTTACAACCTGGAATTAAAATGGATTTTGGGGGAGTTTGTATAATTTGATTTACACAACATGCCTACAACTTTGAAAATGCAAAATATTTTTTCTTGTGAAACAAACAAGAAATAAGACAAGAAAACAGAAAAATGGAGCGTGCATCACTATTCATCCCCCCCAAAGTCAATACTTTGTAGAGCCACCTTTTGCAGCAATTACAGCTGCAAGTCTCTTGGGGTATGTCTCTATAAGCTTGGCACATCTAACCACTGGGATTTTTGCCCATTCTTTAAGGCAAAACTGCTCCAACTCCTTCAAGTTGGATGGGTTCCGCTGGTGTACAGAAATCTTTAAGTGATACCACAGATTCTCAATTAGATTGAGGTTTGGGCTTTGACTAGGCCATTCCAAGACATTTAAACGTTTCCCCTTAAACCACTCGAGTGTTGCTTTAGCAGTATGCTTAGGGTCATTGTCCTGCTGGAAGGTGAACCTCGGTCCCAGTCTCAAATCTTTGGAAGACTGAAACAGGTTTCCCTCAAGAATTTCCCTGTATTTAGCGCCATCCATCATTCCTTCAATTCTGACCAGTTTCCCAGTCCCTGCCGATGAAAAACATCCCCACAGCATGATGCTGCCACCAGCATGTTTCACTGTGGGGATGGTGTTCTCGGGGTGATGAGAGGTGTTGGGTTTGCGCCAGACATAGCGTTTTCCTTGATGGCCAAAAAGCTCAATTTTAGTCTCATCTGACCAGAGTACCTTCTTCCATATGTTTGGGGAGTCTCCCACATGCCTTTTGGCGAACACCAAAAGTGTTTGCTTATTTTTTTCTTTAAGCAATGATTTTTTTCTGGCCACTCTTCCGTAAAGCCCAGCTCTGTGGAGTGTACGGCTTAAAGTGGTCCTATGGACAGATACTCCAATCTCCGCTGTGGAAATTAGCTCCTTCAGGGTTATCTTTGGTCTCTTTGTTGCCTCTCTGATTAATGCCGTGAGTTTTGGTGGGAGGCCCTCTCTTGGCAGGTTTGTTGTGGTGCCATATTCTTTCCATTTTTGAATAATGGATTTAATGGTGCTCAGTGGGATGTTCAAAGTTTCTGATATTTTTTATAACCCAGCCCTGATCTGTACTTCTCCACAACTTTGTCCCTGACCTGTTTGGAGAGATCCTTGGTGGTGCCCCTTGCTTAGTGGTGTTGCAGACTCTGGGGCCTTTCGGAACAGGTGTATATATACTGAGGTCATGTGACAGATCATGTGACACTTAGATTGCACACAGGTGGACATTATTTAACTAATTATGTGACTTCTGAAGGTAATTGGTTGCACCAGATCTTATTTAGGGGCTTCATAGCAAAGGGGGTGAATACATATGCACGCACCACTTTTCCGTTATTTATTTTTTATACGTTTTTGAAACAAGTAATTTTTTTCATTTCACTTCACCAATTTGGACTATTTTGTGTATGTCCATTACACGAAATCCAAATAAAAATCAATTTAAATTACAGGTTGTAATGCAACAAAATAGGAAAAACGCTGAGGGGGATGAATACCTTACATGGCACTGTGTGATACTATACGTCCCCTGATTTGTACGATATTCTTTGACCTCTATTCCATTCATAATGGAACCTAACGTAACAAAACATATCATACTAAATGGAGAGTCACAGATTTACATACAGAATAATAGGAATTACCCCGAGACCAAGTTGTGTGGGCCAAGAGGAGTGTTTGAATTTGAATGAAGTGGTTCAAATTCAATATCAATAATCTATTTCTGAAAAGTTATCTCTGAGTGTCTGAGACCTGTCAGTCAGACGTGATGATGGTGTGTGGACGTGTTGGAATGGTTTTACCCTCAGACTACAGACTAAAGTCCACCACGCTGACATTCCTCTACCCCTCCACCCCTGCACCCCTCCATTCCTCCACTCCTCCACTCCTCTACCCCTCCATTCCTCCACCCCTCAACTCCTCGACCCCTCCATCTCTCCATCCCTCCACTCCTCCATCCCTCCACTCCTCCACCCCTCCACTCCTCCACCTCTCCACTCCTCCACCCCTGCACCCCTCCACCCCTCCACTCCTCCACCTCTCCACTCCTCCACCCCTCCAGTCCTCCACCCCTCCATTCCTCCACTCCTCCATCCCTCCACCTCTCCACTCCTCCACCTCTCCACTCCTCCACCCCTCCACCCCTCCACTCCTCCACCTCTCCACTCCTCCACCCCTCCAGTCCTCCACCCCTCCATTCCTCCACTCCTCCACCCCTCCACCCCCTCCATCCCTCCACCCCTCCATCCCTCCACCCCTCCACCCCTCCACTCCTCCACCCCTCCACCCCTCCATCCCTCCACTCCTCCACCTCTCCACTCCTCCACCCCTCCAGTCCTCCACCCCTCCATTCCTCCACTCCTCCACCCCTCCACCCCTCCATCCCTCCACCCCTCCATCCCTCCACCCCTCCACCCCTCCACTCCTCCACCCCTCCACCCCTCCATCCCTCCACCCCTCCACCCCTCCACCCCTGCACCCCTCCATTCCTCCACTCCTCCACCCCTCCACCCCTCCACCCCCTCCATTCCTCCACTCCTCCACCCCTCCATTCCTCCACCCCTCAACTCCTCGACCCCTCCATCTCTCCATCCCTCCACTCCTCCACCCCTCCACTCCTCCACCCTTCCACCCCTCCACCCCTCCATCTCTCTACCCCTCCATTCCTCCACCCCTCAACTCCTCCACCTCTCCACTCCTCCACCCCTCCACTCCTCTACCCCTCCATTCCTCCATTCCTCCACTCCTCCACCCTTCCACTCCTCCACCCCTACGCTCCGCCACCCCTCCACCCCTCCACCCCTCCATTCCTCCACCCCTCCACTCCTCTACCCCTCCACTCCTCCACCCCTCCACTCCTCTTCCCCTCCATTACTCCACTCCTCCACTCCTCCACCCCTTAATCTCTCCATCCCTCCACTCCTCCACTCCTCCACCTCTCCATTCCTCCACCCCTCTACCCCTCCACCCCTCCACTCTTCTATCCCTCCATTACTCCACTCCTCCACTCCTCCACCCCTTAATCTCTCCATCCCTCCACTCCTCCACTCCTCCACCTCTCCATTCCTCCACCCCTCTACCCCTCCACCCCTGCACCCCTCCATCCCTGCATTCCTCCACCCCTCCACACTTTCATTCCTTTCCGGTAGTTACTGTTCCAAAAAATACATTTTCCCAAAATGGCACCAATTATCCCACATTATCCACGCTTTTCCTGGATAAATAGAAATGGGTCCTCTTTGAAAGCCCACCACACTTATGTATTTTTATCTTGTGATTTTATATAAAGATATTAGAAAACCATAGCCTGCTACAAACTATGCTGCCTTCTCACAGAGCTGTTGTTCTCTCTTCTCTCTAAACAGACTAATGCATTGCACAGATGGCTGTCTTTCCTATACATTGTGTACCTCTGTCTCACAGGCCAGTTTCCACATAACTGTCAGGTGTAAATGGCTTTTATTATTCCTTTAAAATATACATACACTAATAATAAGAGTTATTTTTCACATATTCCAGTCCTCACTAATATTTTTCACATGCCTACCATAACAAGGGTTTCTCCCTTCCCTTCTAAAAATCTCTCTCTCTCTCTCTCTCTCTCTCTCTCTCTCTCTCTCTCTCTCTCTCTCTCTCTCTCTCTCTCTCTCTCTCTCTCTCTCAGCCGTCTCTCTCTCTCTCTCTCTCTCTCTCTCTCTCTCTCTCTCTCTCTCTCTCTCTCTCTCTCTCTCTCTCTCTGTCTCTGTCTCTGTCTCTGTCTCTCTCTCTCTCTCTCTCTCTCTCTCTCTCTATCTATCTCTCCCTCTCCTTCTGCCTCACCTGTCTTTACTAGGCCTCCCACCCCTCCCATCACCTCCCACCCCTCCCCTCACCTGTCCCCCCATCAGATGTGAACTAGATTACTAGGCCTCCCACCCCTCCCTCTCTTTCCACTACAAAGAAATAAATCATTGAGTTTTAGCTCTTTCTCCAAACATCTCCTCCCCTTCCCAGACCCAGACAGGGGCAAACACACAGACCAGCGACTGGCCACGCTATCCAGCCAACTCTTAAGTGTGTGTGTGAGGAAGTGTGTGTGTGTTATTTCTTTGAGTAGAAAGAATGAAGTAAGGAAAATACGTTCGAGGTTATTTGCGCTCTGTGTCCGCGAATGGTAACCCAGGATCCCTTTTAAATCATTTCACTTGACGGTGAAACCTGGAAGTGGAAACTTTATAACTGTGAAAAGTCACAGGACTTGGGTGAGTTTCATTTTTTCCTTTCATTTAATTTGAGTCTTGGGTCTTGATTTAAACTGGGAAGTTACTGTGTTTCTCTGTTTGATCAGTTCTTCTGGTAATTTCTTTCTCTCTAGTCTACAAAGCAGGAAATCTACAGATGCCGTATCTTCATTTGAACCAGTTTCACACAGCAGGAAAATAATCCTGCAGCAACAGGAAATGTGAATTATTATGTGTATTTTAATTAATGTAAATTTTTTTGTAGGGGTTGATATATTTTTCATTAAGGCAAATCAAGTCTGACATTTTAAAGGGGAAATTACAAACATTAGAAGCCTTTTTAAAACACAAGTTCTCCTGCAACAGGGTGATCAAATTGTTTGTCTTTCAATCAGCTGTGACCTTGGTGTTTGTCGGCCAATCAGCTGTGACCTTGGTGTTTGTCTTTCAATCAGCTGTGACCTTGGTGTTTGTCTTTCAATCAGCTGTGACCTTGGTGTTTGTCGGCCAATCAGCTGTGACCTTGGTGTTTGTCGGCCAATCAGCTGTTACTTTGGTGTTTGGTATTTTGGTATTTTATTAGGATCCCCATTAGCTGTTGCAAAAGCAGCAGCTGCTCTTCTTGGGCTTCACACAAAACATGAAACATGACATAATACAGAACATTAATAGACAAGAACAGCTCAAGGACAGAACTACATAAAACATTTTTAAAGGCACACGTAGCCTACATATCAATACATACACACAAACTATCTAGGTCAAATAGGGGAGAGGCGTTGTGCCGTGAGCTGTTTTTTGAAACCAGGTTTGCTGTTTATTTGAGCAATATGAGACGGAACGGAGTTCCATGCAATAATGGCTCTATATAATACTGTACGCTTTCTTGAATTTGTTCTGGATTTGGGGACTGTGAAAAGACCCCTGCCCTGGGGGAATGTCAGGTGGGGTAAGTGTGTGTGTCAGAGCTGTGTGTAAGTCGACTATGCAAACAATTTGGGATTTTCAACACATTAATGTTTCTCATAAAAATAAGAAGTGATGCAGTCAGTCTCTCCTCAACTATTAGCCAAGAGTGACTGGCATGCATAGTATTTATATCAGCCCACTGATTACAATGAAGAGTAAGACGTGCCGCTCTGTTTTGGGCCAGCTGCAGCTTACCTAGGTATTTCCTTGCAGCACTGGACCACACGACTGGACAATAATCAAGATTAGACTAAATTAAAGCCTGCAGAACTTGCTTTGTGGAGTGTGGTGTCAAAAAAGCAGAGCATCTCTTTATTACGGACAGACCTCTCCCCATCTTTACAACCATTGAATCTATATGTTTTGACCATGATAGTTTACAATCGAAGGTAACGCCAAGTAATTTAGTCTCCTCAACTTGTTCAACAGCCGCACCATTCATTACCAGATTCAGCTGAGGTCTAGAACTTAGGGAATGATTTGTACCAAATACAATGCTCTTAGTTTTAGAGATGTTCAGGACCCGTTTATTAGTGGCCACCCATTCCAAAACTGACTGCAACTCTTTGTTAAGGGTTTCGGTGACTTCATCAGCTGTGGTTGCTGATGCGTATATTGTTGAATCATCAGCATACATGGACACACATGCTTTGTTTAATACCAGTGGCAGGTCATTGGTAAAAACAGAAAAGAGTAGAGGGCCTAGAGAGCTGCCCTGTGGTACACCACACTTTACATGTTTTACATTAGATAAGCTTCCATTAAAGAAAACTCTTTGAGTTCTATTAGATAGATAGCTCTGAATCCACAATATGGCAGAGGTTGAAAAGCCATAACACATATGTTTTTTCAACAATAGGTTATGGTCAATAATATCAAAGGCTGCACTGAAATCTAACAGTACAGCTCCCACAATCTTCTTATTATCCATTTCTTTCAACCAATCATCAGTCATTTGAGTCAGTGCAGTACATGTTGAGTGCCCTTCCTTATAAGCATGCTGAAATTCTTTTGTTAATTTGTTTACAGAGAGTGGCGCAGTGGTCTAAGGCACTGCATCGCAGTGCTAACTGTGCCACTAGAGATCCTGGTTCGAATCCAGGCTCTGTCGCAGCAGGCCGCGACCGGGAGACTCATGGGCGGCGCACAATTGGCCCAGCGTCGTCCAGGGTAGGGGAGGGAATGGCCGGCAGGGATGTAGCTCAGTTGGGTTGTGGGTTTGATTCCCACGGGGGGGCAGTATAAAAAAATAAAATAAAAAAAAGATCTGTATTCACTAACTGTAAGTCGCTCTGGATAAGAGCGTCTGCTAAATGACTAAAAATGTAAATGTAAAAAAATAGCATTGTATTTTGTCAAACCCCATTTTTTCCAACAGTTTGCTAAGAGCTGGCAGCAAGCTTATAGGTCTACTGTTAGAACCAGTAAAGGCCGGTTTACCATTCTTGGGTAGCGGAATTACTTTGGCTTCCCTTCAGGCCTGAGGACAAAGACTTTCCTCTGGGCTCAGATTAAAGATATGACAGATAGGAGTGGCTATAGAGTCAGCTACCATCCTCAGTAGCTTTCCATCTAAGTTGTCAATGCCAGGAGGTTTGTCATTATCGATCGATAACAACAATTTTTCCACCTTTCCCACACTAACTTTACAAAATTCAAACTTGCAATGCTTTTCTTTCATTATTTGTTTTTTTATGCATGAATACGATGGCTCACTGTTCATTGTTGGCATTTCCTGCCTAAGTTTGTCTTTCAATCAGCTGTGACCTTGGTGTTTGTCAGCCAATCAGCTGTGACCTTGGTGTTTGTCAGCCAATCAGCTGTGACCTCAGTGTTTGTCAGCCAATCACACGTGACCTTGGTGTTTGTCAGCCAATCAGCAGTGACCTCTGTGTTTGTCAGCCAATCACACGTGACCTTGGTGTTTGTCAGCCAATCAGCTGTGACCTTGGTGTTTGTCAGCCAATCAGCAGTGACCTTGCTGTTTGTCAGCCAATCAGCTTTGACCTTGCTGGGCCTCATCTCATTCTCGTCTCTTTAGACTGAAACCAGACCCTCTGCTGCTGGCAGAGAGACAGAGCTTGTTGTCATAGCAACATTACCTGGATTGGGTGACACGTAGGTTTCTGTCTGACATACACCTACACCTGTTGAGGGGCGGGGTCTCTCTGTCCAGGTGCAACCTAGGTCTGGGTCCCAAATGGCACCCCATTTCCTTTAAAGTGCAGTACTTTTGACCGGTGCACTATATAAGGAATAGGGTGCCATTTTGGATGCAGTTGAGGTTTTGTCCAGGTGGACCCCTATACGAGAGGGCTGAACGCTTGAACACGCAACAAAACAGATGATCTCATGTTTTTAATCTCTGATCTGTTTGAACTCGTTCTGTAATTCATTTCCCTCTGCAGTCCAAGGTACAGCGGTACAGTGGTTACTATATGTGAGTTGTGAGTCAAACTTTTCTAGGAAATACTGTGATATTTACAGTCAGTTTCAACATTGTGTCTAAGGATGAACTGAAGAGTAAGTTATCTAAGAGTTAGATGGAGGACCTTAGGCTAGTTCTCTGATTTGGAATATTAGGAACCATGTTCTTATAACAAGAACTGGAACCTTCTCTTAGTAATGCTCTGCTCTATTGGAAGACCTGGAACCTTCTCTTAGTAATGCTCTGCTCGATTGGAAGAACTGGAACCTTCTCTTAGTAATGCTCTGCTCGATTGGAAGAACTGGAACCTTCTCTTAGTAATGCTCTGCTCGATTGGAAGAACTGGAACCTTCTCTTAGCAATGCTCTGCTCGATTGGAAGAACTGGAACCATGTTCTTATAATGCTCTGCTCTATTGGAAGAACTGGAACATTTTTACATTTTAGTCATTTAGCAGACGCTCTTATCCAGAGCGACTTACAGTTAGTGAATGAATACATGTTTTGTTTTTTTATTCATACTGGCCCCCCGTGGGAAACGAACCCACATCCCTGCCGGCCAAACCCTCCCCTACCTTGGACGACGCTGGACCAATTGTGCGCCGCCCATGGGTCTCCCGGTCGCGGCCGGCTGCGACAGAGCCTGGACTCGAACCAGGATCTCTAGTGGCACAGCTGGCACTGCGATGCAGTGCCTTAGACCACTGCGCCACTCGGTAACCTTCTCTTAGTAATGCTCTCTGCTACTGACCAAGCCTGCATGTCCTAGCCAGTTATCCTACTGGTGGAAAATGCACTGTCAATGTAATTACCGGTGGTCAATGTCCTATTTCAAGCCCACAGAAAAGCCGTCCTGTAAAAAAAACACATCACAGAAGGACAGAACCATTCTTCAAAGCCCCAAATATTTTGCCACTCGTCATCCAACAAACTGACAAAGCCCAGCCAAATGTTTATGGAGAGACAGACAGTCTAACAATGATCTGTCAAA
>NW_025533524.1:645000-757500 GCF_020615455.1 Coregonus clupeaformis | reverse complement strand
CTCTCTCTCTCTCTCTCTCTCTCTCTCTCTCTCTCTCTCTCTCTCTCTCTCTCTCTCTCTCTCTCTCTCTCTCTCTCTCTCTCTCTCTCTCTCTCTCTCTCTCTCTCTCTCTCTCTCTCTCTCTCTCTCTCTCTCTCTCTCTCTCTGCTAGCAAGACCATCACTAACCAGACAAACAAGACCATCACTCCCAAAGGCTGTATAATGATGAAATAACGAACAGATTCATTTAGATTCACTAGACAGGATCATTTAAGCATCAGGTTCACTTTTCTGTGTTTATACCTTTAGGCTACATGAATCCCAGATGCAGTAATTAAGTCAAAAAAATACTTTGAAGAACTACTTAAGTACTTTTTTGGGGTATCTGGACTTTGCTATTTATATTTTTGACAACTACATTCCTAAAGAAAATATGTACTTTTTACTCCCATACATTTTTCATGTACTTGTTAAATTTCGAATTCTCAGGCAGGACAGCAATATGGTCCAATTCACGCACCTGTCAAGATAACGCATTGTCATCCCTACTGCCTCTGATCTGGCGGACTCACTAAACACAAATACTGCGTTTGTAAATGATGTCTGGGTGTTGAAGTGTGCCCCTGGCTGTCCGTAAATAAATAATAAAAAATAAAATTATTGTGCCGTCTGGTTTGCATAACACAAAACATTTGATGTATAGCATTTACTTTTTACCTTTACATTTTAGTCATTTAGCAGACGCTCTTATCCAGAGCAACTTACATCAGCAATTAGGGTTAAGTGCCTTGCTTAAGGGCACATTGACAGATTTTTCACCTAGTCGGCTCGGGGATTAGAACCAGCAACCTTTCGGTTACTGGCACAACGCTCTTACCCACTAAGCTACCTGCCACCCTGACAATTGAGTACTTTTTCCACCACTGTACTTAAGTACATTTAAAACCAGACTCTTTTAGACTTAGTATATTGAATAGTCTCATGGATCATTAGGCTGGGCGTGTTATAGTTAGACAGATGAAGGTAGACTGGGATAAAAAAAACATGGGATAAAAGCTCCATGGAAGAATCAGGACCACAGCCGTGTACTTGCGTTCTAAATAGTAGGCATTTTTGGTATGCGAAAATATAACGTTTTACAGGATGGGAAATTTCGAACATTCGGTATGCTCTAAATGATGATGTCATACTATTTTTCGGCTTTTCATCTAGTAGAATCACAGATTATCCATTAGCTACCACTAGGTACCACAGCCACAAAGTCAGAATTGGCTATATCGTAAAGATGTATGTAAACCAAAATGTGCTTTTTGGTTTTAATTTAGATTAGAGTTAGGCATAAGGTTAGCAGTGTGGTTAAGGTCAGGGTTAGGTTTAAAATCACATTTATTGCTTTGTGGCTGTAGTAACTAGTGATGACCAGGCACAACTCCGATGTGAAGTGTTTTTTCCTCCAAGCTGTCCTACTTATATCAGTCCTCTCCTTACAACCTAATCGTTACGAAACTTCTATTTGATCAAATAAGACACACGTAGCAAATAAGCCATTACATTTTTACTAAACAGTACAATAGTATGATTTATACACAGTATTTAGTTTTAGTAAGCAGTAGACAAGACACATTTGGGACACAGCGTGCTGGAATTTTTAATTTTTTATTATTAAGTGGATTAGACTCAAGTCTTCACATTCACTCCTCGTTACTGGGAAAACATTGATCGAAATTCACAATTATCAGTCCAGTTAGTTAGTAAACTATCACTGCTAACTTTTTTTGACGCAGTTCAGTGCTAATTGGCAGACATAAAACGTTGCCTACACATAATAATATACATAATAATCTGTAGCTACAGTATGTAATTCAAGGTCACTTACCCCGTGCTCCTCCCTAGTCACCAACCAACAGGGACTTTCAGGGGGTGTTCAACAGAGGCTAACTCCACACACACACACACATATTGCAGAGTTTCCAGAAGCCTCTGTACTATCCATCAGTCCAACACACATATTGAGCCAGTTAGCAGAGAGGGTCAAAGGTTCACCCGTATACATTACAAGCAGGAAGCAGCAGCAGAGCCACCCGCACTCCTCTCTAACCTCAGGGTCACCGTGGGGAGTTGGTGGGGCTGGCTACTGGCCACTCACCCCTCTCTCCCGCACTCCTCTCTAACCTCAGGGTCACCGTGGGGAGTTGGTGGGGCTGGCTACTGGCCACTCACCCCTCTCTCCCGCACTCCTCTCTAACCTCAGGGTCACCGTGGGGAGTTGGTGGGGCTGGCTACTGGCCACTCACCCCTCTCTCCCGCACTCCTCTCTAACTTCAAATCAAAACAAATCCATTTTTATTTGTCACATACGCCGAATAAAACAGGTGTACACTTTACCATGAAATGCTTACTGACGAGCCCTTTCCCAACAATGCAGAGTTAAAAGGTAAGATACATTTGCTAAATAAAATCGAACGAAATGGTAACACAATAAAATAACAATAACGAGGCTATATACAAGGAGTACTGGTACCGAGTCAATGTGCAGGGGTACGAGGTAGTTGAGCTAATTGAGGTAATATGTGACCAGTTTCAAGAAGCTAGGCATTTCGCTACACTCGCAATAACATCTGCTAACCATGTGTACGTGACCAATACATTTGATTTGATTTCATGTCACACATCACTACTTCACAGTAGAGCCATTTTAACATTTATTTATCAAAATGCGTTTTTTGGCAGAAATACCTTGTGGAACATGTGAACTTTCTTGTGCCTTAATAACAAACTTGTATGCCATCTGTAAATACAAATAAAACATTTAAATTATGAGCCTAGTTGGTTTAGCCACAGAAGAATACAGGAACCTTCCCGCTAGCCATGATTGGCTGAGATAATGGATGGGCTGGACATGCCAAGAGATGACTTTCGGATTGGTCTGCCATGTAGCCTGCTTCTGTCTAATATATGAGCTGCTCAGTATGTGTAGATAATTATTTCTACTGCGGCTTTTTTTGAAAGATATCATGAAGAACTGAAAAAGTGTTGCTACTGCTCTCAACATTGATGCCCTGAAGTTAACATTTTACATTTTACATTTTAGTCATTTAGCAGACGCTCTTATCCAGAGCGACTTACAGTTAGTGAGTGCATACATTATATTTTTCATACTGGCCATCGACAAAGATCAGTGGGAAAAAGTTGTGATGGGACTACTTTCTGGAGGACGATCGCGCCATGTCGACTCTCTCTGACTCTGAAAATGAATCAGGAAATCACTGATTTAGGTATAAACATGTTCATTGAACCAGACATTGTAGAGTGTTCTGACATTTAAACGTGTTAACCCTCGCAGGGCTGCCGGCCCAGACGGCATCCCTAGCCGCGTCCTCAGAGCTTTCGCAGACCAGCTGGCTGGTGTGTTTACGGACATATTCAATCTCTCCCTGTCCCACTCTGCTGTCCCCACATGCTTCAAGATGGCCACCATTGTTCCTGTACCCAAGAAAGCAAAGGTAACTGAACTAAACAACTATCGCCCCGTAGCACTCACTTCTGTCATCATGAAGTGCTTTGAGAGACTAGTCAAGGATCATATCACCTCTATCTTACCTGCCACCCTAGACCCACTTCAATTTGCTTACCGCCCCAATAGATCCACAGACGATGCAATCGCCATCACTCTGCACACTGCCCTATCCCATCTGGACAAGAGGAATACCTATGTAAGAATGATGTTCATTGACTATAGCTCAGCATTCAACACCATAGTACCCTCCAAGCTCATCATTAAGTTCGAGGCCCTGGGTCTGAACCCCGCCCTGTGCAACTGGGTCCTGGACTTCCTGACGGGCCGCCCTCAGGTGGTGAAGGTAGGAAACAACACCTCCACTTCGCTGATCCTCAACTATGGGGCCCCACAAGGGTGCATGCTCAGCCCCCTCCTGTACTCCCTGTTCACCCATGACTGCGTGGCCAAGCACGCCTCCAACTCAATCATCAAGTTTGCAGACGACACAACAGTAGTAGGCTTGATTACCAACAATGACGAGACCGCCTACAGGGAGGAGGTGAGGGCTCTGGGAGTGTGGTGCCAGGAAAATAACCTCTCACTCAACGTCAACAAAACAAAACAAAGGAGATGATCGTGGACTTCAGGAAACAGCAGAGGGTGCACTCCCCTATCCACAACGACGGGACCGCAGTGGAGAAGGTGGAAAGCTTCAAGTTACTCGGCGTACACATCACAGACAAACTGAAATGGTCCACCCACACAGACAGTGTGGTGAAGAAGGTGCAACAGAGCCTCTTCAACCTCAGGAGGCTGAAGAAATTCGTCTTGGCACCTAAAACCCTCACAAACCTTTACAGATGCACAATTGAGAGCATCCTGTCGGGCTGTATCACCGCCTGGTACGGCTACTGCACCGCCCGCAACCGCAAGGCTCTCCAGAGGGTGGTGCGATCTGCACAACGCATTACCGGGGTCAAACTACCCGCCCTCCAGGACACCTACAGCACCCGATGTCACAGGAAGGCCAAAAATATCATCAAGGACATCAACCACCCGAGCCACTGCCTGTTCACCCCGCTATCATCCAGAAGGCGAGGTCAGTACAGGTGCATCAAAGCTGGGACCAAGAGACTGAAACACAGCTTCTATCTCAAGGCCATCAGACTGTTAAACAGTCATATGTATATACTGTATTCTATACTATTCTACTGTATCTTAGTCCATGTCGCTCTGACATCGCTCGTCCAGATATGTATATATTCTTAATTTGTATAAAACACCTGTCTCCAGATTACATCTTCAAACTAAGGGCAACCATGGCATCCGTGACAGAGAGGGAGAAGCGTTCAGCCATGTATAATTTGATAATATTTAAAATAATAAATTAATTATTAATTTAAATTAAATTAATAAATAATAATAATAAATAGATAATATAAATATAATGTGTGGGTAAGAGTCTAGCTACATTTTCAGATATTATGTTTCTAATTTAGTCAGAAAGTCGTTTTCATTGCAAGTTAAAGTGTACTGTTAGCTAACTAGCTAACGTTAGCTGACTGGCTCGCAAGCTAACGTTACCTGTATGATCTGTGTAGTAATATTATTTGTATCTCAGAAAGCCATTTGCATTGCTAGTTATAGCCTAATGTTAGCTAGCTAGCTAACATTGAACCTAGTATGTTAGCTTTAGTTACCTGCAGATTCATGTATGGTAGTATTGGGATTATGGTTCATTGTTTAGCTAGGTAGCTACATGTCTGAACAAGACTCCACCTATGCAAGTAACACTTCCACTGTACCGTTTATACCTTCTGTATCCTGTGCATGTGACAAATACACTTTTATTAAAATATTTTATTTGATAGTGTGTGTTTACCAGAGATGTGAAGAACATGACCTGCACCAAAGTCAGATTAGGATACATAAATTAAGTTAAGTACATAAGATAAATTGATACTGTGCCTTCAGAAAGTATTCATACCCCTTGACTTATTCCACATTTTGTTGTGTTACAGCCTAAATTCAAAATGGATTCAATATTTTTTTTCTTTCACCCATCTACACACAATACTGCATAATGACGAAGTGAAAACATGTATTTAGAAATGTTCGTAAATTTATTGAAAATGAAAAACAGAAATATCTCATTTACATAAGTATTCATACCCCTGAGTCAATACTTTGTAGAAGCACATTTGGCAGCGATTACAGCTGTGAGTCTTTCTGGATAAGTCTCTAAGATGTTTCCACACCTGGATTGTGTAACATTTGCCCATTATTCTTTTCAAAATTATTCAAGCTGTCAAATTGGTTGTTGATCATTGCTAGACAACCATTTTCAGGTCTTGCCATAGATTTTCAAGTAGATTTAAGTCATTTAACTGTAACTCGGCCACTCACGAACATTCACTGTTTTCTTGGTAAGCAACTCCAGTGTAGATTTGGCCTTGTGTTTTAGGTTATTGGCCTGCTGAAAGGCGAATTCATCTCCCAGTGTCTGGTGGAAAGCAGACTGAACCAGATTTTCCTCTAGGATTTTGCCTGTGCTTAGCTCCATTCCGTAAATTTTTTATCCTGAAAAACTCCCTAGTCCTTAACGATTACAAGCATACCCATAACAAGATGTAGCCGCCATTATGCTTGAAAATATGAATTGTGGTACACAGTAATGTGTTCTATTGGATTTGCCCCAAACATAACACTTTGTATTCAGGACAAAAAGTGAAATTGCTTTGCCACATTTTTTGCAGTATTACTTTAGTGCCTTGTTGCAAACAGGATGCATGTTTTGGAATATTTCTATTTTGTACACGCTGTCAATTAGGTTAGTATTGTGGAGTAACTACAATGATGTTGATCCATCCTCAGTTTTCTCCTATCACAGCCATTAAACTCTGTAACTGTTTTAAAATTACAATTGGCCTCATGGTGAAATCCCTGAGTGGTTTCCTTCCTCTCCAGCAACTGAGTTAGGAAGGATGCCTGTATCTTTGTAGTGACTGGAAGTATTGATACACCATCCAAAGTTTAATTTTTAACTTCACCATGCTCCAAAGGATATTTAATGTCTTTTTTTTACCCATCTACCAATAGGTGCCCTTCTTTGCGAGGCATTGGAAAACCTCCCTGGTATTTGTGGTTCAATCTGTGTTTGAAATTCACTGCTCAACTCAGGGATCAAACAGAGAGATGATTGTGGACTACAGGAAAAAGAAGAGGACCGAGCACGACCCCATTCTCATCGACGGGGCTGTAGTGGAGCAGGTTGAGAGCTTCAAGTTCCTTGGTGTCCACATCACCAACAAACTAACATGGTCCAAGCACACCAAGACAGACGTGAAGAGGGCACGACAAAACCTATTCCCCCTAAGGAGACTGAAAAGTTTTGGCATGGGTCCTCAGATCCTCAAAAGGTTCTACAGCTGCACCATCGAGAGCATCCTGACTGGTTGCATCACTGCCTGGTATGGCAACTGCTCGGCCTCTGACCGCAAGGCACTACAGAAGGTAGTGTGTACGACCCAGAACATCACTGGGGCCAAGCTTCCTACCATCCAGGACCTCTATACCAAGCGGTGTCAGAGGAAGGCCCTAAAAATTGTCAAAGACTTCAGCCACCCTAGTCATAAACTGTTCTCTCTGCTACCGCACGGCAAGCGGTACCGGAACGCCAAGTCTAGGTCCAAGAGGCTTCTAACTCTACCTACATGTACATATTACCTCAATTACCTCGACTAACCGGTGCCCCCGCACATTGACTCGGTACCGGTACCCCCTGTATATAGCCTCGCTATTGTTATTTTTACTGCTGCTCTTTAATTATTTGTTACTTTTATTTCGTATTATTTTATATTGTATTTTTTTTATTTTTGGGGGGTATTCTTTCTTAAAACTGCATTGTTGGTTAAGGGCTTGTAAGTAAGCATTTCACTGTAAGGTCTACACCTGTTGTATTCGGCGCATGTGACAAATAACATTTGATTTGATTTGATTTGAGGTGGTAATTCAAAAACCATTTTAAACACTATATTTGCATACAGAGTGAGTCCATTCAATGTATTATATGACTTGTTAAAATAAATGTTTTATCCTGAACTTATTTAGGCTTGCCATAACAAAGGTGTTGAATACGTATAGTCTCAAGAAATTTCAGCTTTTCATTTTCTTATTAATTTGTAAAAATTTCAAAAAACATAATTCCACTTTGACATTTTGGTGTATTTGGTGTAGGCAAGTGACAACAAAATTTAAATATTTAATCCATTTCAAAGTGATTAAAATTCAACAAAATGAAGGCACTATATGCACTACCATTCAAAAGTTTGGGGTCACTTAGACGTTTCCAATGAAAAAGTTACAAAGAAAAAGCCATATCTCAGACTGCCCATCTTAATCTTTTCTTTTTATTGGACAGTCTGAGATATGGCTTTTTCTTTGCAACTCTGCCTAGAAGGTTCATGTAAGTCGCTCTGGATAAGAGCGTCTGCTATATGACTTAAATGTAAATGTAAGGTCAGCATCCCGGAGTCGCCTCTTCACTGTTGACGTTGAGACTGGTGTTTTGCGGGTACTATTTAATTAAGCTGCCAGTTGAGGACCTGTGAGGCGTCTGTTTCTCAAACTAGACACTCTAATGTATTTGTCCTCTTGCTCAGTTGTGCACTGGGGCCTTCCACTCCTCTTTCTATTCTGGTTAGAGCCAGTTTGCGCTGTTCTGTGAAGGGAGTAGTACACAGCGTTGTACGAGATCTTCAGTTTCTTGGCAATTTCTCGCATGGAATAGCCTTCATTTCTCAGAACAAGAATAGACTGACGGGTTTCAGAAGAAAGTTCTTTGTTTCTGGCCATTTTGAGCCTGTAATCGAACCCACAATTGCTGATGCTCCAGATACTCAACTAGTCTCAAGAAGGCCAGTTTTAATGCTTCTTTAATCACCACAACAGTTTTCAGCTGTGCTAACATAATTGCAAAAGGGTTTTCTAATGATCAATTAGCCTTTTAAAATGATAAACTTGGATTAGCAAACACAACGTGCCATTGGAACACAGGACTGAAGGTTGCTGATAATGGGCCTCTGTACGCCTATGTAGATATTCCATTAAAAATCAGCCGTTTCTGGCTACAATAACCATTTACAACATTAACAATGTCTACACTGTATTTCTGATCAATTTGATGTTATTTTAATGGACAAAAAAATTGCTTTTCTTTCGAAAACAAGTGACCCCAAACTTTTGAACGGTAGTATATATATATATATATATATATATATATATATATATATATATATTTGCGGGAAAAAAACATATGGGGGATTGGAAGTGATGCAGACAATTACTGTCACGGTCGTCATAAGAAGCGGACCAATACGCAGCGCGTTGAACGAACATGGCACTTTATTAAATAAAAGCACAACACTCGACAAAACAAGAAATACGACTAGTGAAGTCCAAACAGTAACACTGACTGAAAAGGAACAAAAACCCACAAAACCAAGGTGAACCCACACAGTATAAATATGGCTCCCAATCAGAGATAACGAGCCGACAGCTGACACTCGTTACCTCCGATTGGGAGTCATATGACTAAATCAAGAACACCAAACCCAAACATAGAAATAAACAACCAGAATACCCAACCTAGAAATACACCCAAACAATGAAAATGAACAACCCTGGCTCAGTAATCAAAGTCCATGGAGCCAGAGTGTCACAGTACCCCCCCCTAAAGGTGCGAACTCCGGGCGCACCAGCATACAGTCTAGGGGAGGGTCTGGGTGGGCGTCTGTCCATGGTGGCGGCTCTGGCCCAGGTCGTGGTCCCCACCCCACCTTAGTCACTATCCGCTCCGTAGCCCCCTCCACATGACCACCCCCAACTAAACCCCACTGGATTAAGGGGCGGCACCGGACTAAGGGGCAGCACCGGACTAAGGGGCAGCACCGGACTAAGGGACAGTACCTGACTAAGGGGGCAGCACCGGCCTGAGGGGCAGCACCGGACTGAATGGCGGATCCTGGCTGGCTGGCTCTGGCGGATCCTGGCTGGACGGCTCTGGCGGATCCTGGCTGGCGGAAGGCTCTGGCTGATCCTGTCTGGCAGAAGGCTCTGGCTGATCCTGTCTGGCAGAAGGCTCTGGCTGATCCTGTCTGGCGGAAGGCTCTGGCTGATCCTGTCTGGCGGAAGGCTCTGGCTGCTCCTGTCTGGCGGAAGGCTCTGGCTGATCCTGTCTGGCGGAAGGCTCTGGCTGCTCCTGTCTGGCGGAGAGCTCTAGCGGCTCCGGTCTGGCGGACGGCTCTGAAGGCTCATGGCAGACGGGCGGCTTTGCAGGCTCAGTACAGACGGGCAGTTCCTGCGGCGCTTGGCAGACGGACAGTTCAGACGGCGTTGGGCAGACGGGCAGTTCAGGCGCCGTTGGGCAGACGGGCAGTTCAGACGGCGTTGGGCAGACGGACAGTTCAGGCCCCGTTGGGCAGACGGGCAGTTCAGACGGCGTTGGGCAGACGGACAGTTCAGGCGCCGTAGGGCAGGCGGCAGACTCTGGCCGTCTGAGGCGCATCGTAGGCCTGGTGCGTGGTGCCGGAACTGGAGGTACCGGGCTGAGGACACGCATCACAGGGCTAGTGCGGGGAGAAGCAACAGGGCATGCTGGACCCTGGGGACGCACATAAGGCCTAGTGCGGAGAGCAGCAACAGGGCATGCTGGACCCTGGGGACGCACATAAGGCCTAGTGCGGAGAGCAGCAACAGGCCGGGCTGGGCTGGCGACGCGCACCGTATCCCTGGTGCGAGTGGCCGGAACAGGCCGGGCCGGGCTGGCGAAGCGCACCGTATCCCTGGTGCGTGGAGCAGGAACAGGCCGGGCTGGGCTGGCGACGCGCACCGTATCCCTGGTGCGAGTGGCCGGAACAGGCCGGGCCGGGCTGGCGAAGCGCACCGTATCCCTGGTGCGAGTGGCCGGAACAGGCCGGGCCGGGATGGCGAAGCGCACCGTATCCCTGGTGCGTGGAGCAGGAACAGGCCGGGCTGGGCTGGCGACGCGCACCGTATCCCTGGTGCGAGTGGTCGGAACAGGCCGAGCCGGGCTGGCGACGCGCACCGTATCCCTGGTGCGAGTGGCCGGAACAGGCCGAGCCGGGCTGGAGACGCGCACCGTACACTTGGTGCGAGGGGTCGTAACAGGCCGGACCGTACTGGAGGCACACACCACTGGCTCTACCCCGGGAACTGGAACGGGCCGGACCGGACTGGTAATACACCCCAGTACCACTCGCCGTGCCTCTACATCTCCTTTCCCTACTCTGACCAGTGACCCCCGTAACCTGGTTGCCTTTTGAATTCGCCCCTTCTCTGCCTCCGTCAGCCCTGTGGCAGCCTCCTGCTGCCCAGCCGCCCAAGCCATGTGCCCCCCCCCAAAATTTTTTGGGGTTGCCTCCCGTCCTTCCGACGATGGCCCTGCTGACGCCGTTGCTCCTCTCGCCGTCGCCTCTCCACCGTTTCGCTCCATGGACGGCGATCCATCCCATCCAGGATCTCCTCCCAAGTCCAGGACCCTTTTCCGTCCAACAGCTCCTCCCATGTCCAGACCCTTTGCTCCTGGACGCGCTGCTTGGTCCTTTTGTGGTGGGTTTTTCTGTCACGGTCGTCATAAGAAGCGGACCAATACGCAGCGCGTTGAACGAACATGGCACTTTATTAAATAAAAGCACAACACTCGACAAAACAAGAAATACGACTAGTGAAGTCCAAACAGTAACACTGACTGAAAAGGAACAAAAACCCACAAAACCAAGGTGAACCCACACAGTATAAATATGGCTCCCAATCAGAGATAACGAGCCGACAGCTGACACTCGTTACCTCCGATTGGGAGTCATATGACTAAATCAAGAACACCAAACCCAAACATAGAAATAAACAACCAGAATACCCAACCTAGAAATACACCCAAACAATGAAAATGAACAACCCTGGCTCAATAATCAAAGTCCATGGAGCCAGAGTGTCACAATTACATTGATGGAAGTTACAATCTGCAATATTAAAGCTGATCTACGAAATAAATAAAACAGTAGTAGCAGAGTGTGTGTTTGCGTTTTGTGTGTGAGAGATTATGTAGTGTGTGTGTGTGTGTGTGTGTGTGTGTGTGTGTGTGTGTGTGTGTGTGTTTGTGTGTTGGATTGTCAGTTTAGTATGTGTGAGTTTGTGTGGGTAGAGTCATAGAGGTGGGGGGGTCAATGCAAATAGTCTGGGTAGCCATTTGATTAACTGTTCAGCAGTCTTATGGCTTGGGGGTAGAAGCTGTTCAGGAGCCTTTTGGTCCTAGACTTGGCGTTCCTGTACCGCTTGCCGTTCGGTAGCAGAGAGAACTGTCTATGACTTGGGTGGCTGGAGTCTTTGACAATTTTTAGGGCCTTCCTCTGACAACGTCTGGTATAGAGGTCCTAGATGGCAGGGAGCTCGGCCCCAGTGATGTACTGGGCCGTATGTATTACCCTCTGTAGCGCCTTGAGGACAAATGCCAAGCAGTTGCCAGACCAGGCGGTGATGCAGCCAGTCAAGATGCTCTCAATGGTGCAGCTGTAGAACTTTTTAAGGATCTGAGGACACATTCCAAATCTCTCCAGCCTCCTGAGGGGAAAGAGGTGTTGTCGTCACAACTGTGTTTGTGTGTTTGGACCATGATAGGTCCTCAGTGAGGTGGACACCGAGGAACTTGAAGCTCTCGACCCGTTCAACTACAGCCCCATTTCCTGTAGTCCACGATCAGCTCCTTGGTCTTACTGACGTTGAGGGAGAGGTTGTTGTGCTGGCACCACACTGCCAGGTCTCTGACCTCCTCCCTGTAGACTGTCTCATCGTCGTTGGTGATCAGGCCTACCACTGTTGTGTTGTCGACAAACTTAATGATGGTGTTGGGGTCATGCGCGGCTATGCAGTTGTGGCTGAAAAGGGAGTACAGGAGGGGACTAAGCACGCACCCCTGAGGGGCCCCCGTGTTGAGGGTCAGTGTGGTGGATGTGTTGTTGCCTACCCTCACCACCTGGGGGCGGCCCGTCAGGAAGTCCAGGATCCAGTTGCAGAGGAAGGGGTTCATTCCCAGGGTCCTTAGCTTAGTGATGAGCTTGGAGGGGACTATGGTGTTGAATGCCGAGCTGTAGTCAAGGAACAGCATTCTCACATAGGTTCTCCTTTTGTCCAGGTGGGAAATGGCAGTGTGGAGTACAATAGAGATTGTGTCATCTGTGGATCTGTTGGGGCGGTATGCAAATTGGAGTGGGTCCAGGATGTCTATGATGGTGTTGATGTGAGCCATGACCAGCCTTTCAAAGCGTTTCATGGCTACAGACGTGAGTGCTACGGGGCGGTAGTCATTTAGACAGGTTACCTTGGCGTTCTTGGGCACAGGGACTATGGTGGTCTACTTGAAACATGTAGGTATTACAGATTTACTTCAGGGTTGCCATGGGGCATTGGTGGTGCTAACTACTGGCCACTCACTCCACTCTCATCCTCCTCTCTAACTCCAGGGTCACCATGGGGCATTGGTGGTGCTGGCTACTGGCGACCTTGCTATGGGTATCCACGATAACAACACCGTGCCTTGGCCAGAGTGGTGACAGTGCCGACTGGGGCTCGGGCTTCGATATCTCCATGACGACCCTCGGCACCAACAACAACACGTCCTCCTCCCAGGAGCCCGGAGATTACCCTGCGGGGTCAGAAACAGAGACAGGAGAATCGTGGGTAAAAACACCACCACCAACATCACCTCCACCACCACCTAAGCCAGTGCTCCACTACGAGCCGGAGCCAGACGAGTGCTCCGTCCACTTCAGGTGTGATACTATTTAAATCTCAATGTCTGTTGTTTACTGTTTGTTTCCTGTTGTGTGTTTCTATGTGGTTTGTGTACGCTATGTAATGTGTGAGCTGTGAAAAAATAATTTCCTCTTGTAGGACAATACATGCCAATCAGTCAATCAATCAATCAATCAAATCAATCAATCAATCGCTTCAGCACCAGTCAGGCCTCCGCCAGACGCCTCAAGGCCCAGAGAGAGGAGCTGGCCTATCTAAAGGCTATACAGCATGGGAACCAGGCGGTGGTGGAGAACCTAGTCCAGTACGTCGGAGCAGAGCTGGGGGAGGGGCAGCGCTACGAGGACGTCATCGAGGAAAACATAGTGGGCATTAGGTTGGTGACTATCCTTTACGTCAGCGGACGCTATTATCCAGTACAACTTACTGTCAGTGTATTCAAATAAGTTAGGTTAAAACAACCACATATCATTGCAAGTAAAACCTACAAAATAGCCATCATCTGCTAAATGAGTCCTTTGGAGTGTGGTTCATTTAAGATTTTTATAGATTTAACAAACGAGGACAGAATCATAATTTAATTGAGGTGAGTGAATTTTATTTATTTTTATTTTTTATTTCACCTTTATTTAACCAGGTAAACCAGTTGAGAACAAGTTCTCATTTACAACTGCGACCTGGCCAAGATAAAGCAAAGCAGTGCGATAAAAAACAACAACACAGAGTTACATATGGGGTAAAACAAAACAAAGTCAAAAATACAACAGAAATACATATAATATACAGTGTGCAAATTTAGCAAGTTATGGAGGTAAGGCAATAAAATAGGCTATAGTGCAAAATAATTACAATTTAGTATTAACACTGGAATGATGTGCAAGAGATGATGTGCAAATAGAGATACTGGGGTACAAATGAGCAAAATAAATAACAATATAGGGATGAGGTAGTTGGGCGGGCTAATTTCAGATGGGCTGTGTACAGGTGCAGTGATCGGTAAGGTGCTCTGACAACTGATGCTTAAAGTTAGTGAGGGAGATAAGTGTCTCCAGCTTCAGAGATTTTTGCAATTTGTTCCAGTCATTGGCAGCAGAGAACTGGAAGGAATTGCGGCCAAAGGAGGTGTTGGCTTTGGGGATGACCAGTGAGATATACCCGCTGGAGCGCAGACTACGGGTGGGTGTTGCTATGGTGACCAATGAGCTAAGATAAGGCGGGGATTTGCCTAGCAGTGATTTATAGATGGCCTGGAGCCAGTGGGTTTGGCGACGAATATGTAGTGAGGACCAGCCAACAAGAGCGTACAGGTCACAGTGGTGGGTATTATATGGGGCTTTGGAGACAAAACGGATGGCACTGTGATAGACAACATCCAATTTGCTGAGTAGAGTGTTGGAGGCTATTTTGTAAATGACATCGCCGAAGTCAAGGATCGGTAGGATAGTCAGTTTTACGAGGGCATGTTTGGCAGCATGAGTGAAGGAGGCTTTGTTGCGAAATAGGAAACCGATTCTAGATTTAACTGGATTGGAGATTCTTAATGTGAGTCTGGAAGGAGAGTTTACAGTCTAACCAGACACCTAGATATTTGTAGTTGTCCACATACTCTAGGTCAGACCCGTCTAGAGTAGTGATTCTAGTCGGGTGGGCGGGTGCAAGCAGCGTTCGGTTGAAGAGCATGCATTTAGTTTTACTAGTGTTTAAGAGCAGTTGGAGGCTACTGAAGGAGTGTTGTATGGAATTGAAGCTTGTTTGGAGGTTTGTTAACACAGTGTCCAATGAAGGGCCAGATGTATACAAAATGGTGTCGTCTGCGTAGAGGTGGATCTGAGAGTCACCAGCAGCAAGAGCGACGTCATTGATATACACAGAGAAAAGAGTTGGCCCAAGAATTGAACCCTGTGGCACCCCCATAGAGACTGCCATAGGTCCAGACAACAGGCCCTCCGATTTGACACATTGAACTCTATCTGAGAAGTAGTTGGTGAACCAGGCGAGGCAGTCATTTGAGAAACCAAGGCTATTTAGTCTGCCAATAAGAATGCGGTGGTTGACAGAGTCGAAAGCCTTGGCCAGGTCAATGAAAACGGCTGCACAGTACTGTCTATTATCGATCGCGGTTATAATATCGTTTAGGACCTTGAGCGTGGCTGAAGTGCACCCATGACCAGCTCGGAAACCGGATTGCATAGCGGAGAAGGTACGGTGGGATTCGAAATGGTCGGTGATCTGTTTGTTGACTTGGCTTTCAAAAACTTTTGAAAGGCAGGGCAGGATGGATATGGGTCTGTAACAGTTTGGGTCTAGAGTGTCACCCCCTTTGAAGAGGGGGATGACCGCGGCAGCTTTCCAGTCTCTGGGGATCTCAGACATTACGAAAGAGAGGTTGAACAGGCTAGTAATAGGGGTTGCGACAATTTCGGCGGCTAGTTTTAGAAAGAAAGGGTCCAGATTGTCTAGCCCAGATGATTTGTAGGGGTCCAGATTTTGCAGCTCTTTTAGAACATCAGCTGTCTGGATTTGTGTGAAGGAGAAGCGGGGGGCATGGGCAAGTTGCAGTGGAGGGTGCAGAGCTGGTGGCCGGGGTAGTGGTAGCCAGGTGGAAAGCATGGCCAGCCGTAGCAAAATGCTTGTTGAAATTCTCGATTATTGTAGATTTATCGGTGGTGATAGTGTTTCCTAGCCTCAGTGCAGTGGGCAGCTGGGAGGAAGTGCTCTTATTTTCCATGGACTTTACAGTGTCCCAAAACTTTTTGGAGTTAGTGCTACAGGATGCAAATTTCTGTTTGAAAAAGTTAGCCTTTGCTTTCCTAACTGCTTGTGTGTATTGGTTCCTAACTTCCCTGAAAAGTTGCATATCGCGGGGGCTATTTGATGCTAATGCAGTACGCCACAGGATGTTTTTGTGCTGGTCAAGGGCAGTCAAGTCTGAGGAGAACCAGGGGCTATATCTGTTCTTAGTTCTGTATTTTTTGAATGGGGCATGTCTATTTAAGATTGAGAGGAAATTACTTTTAAAGAACAACCAGGCATCCTCTACTGACGGAATGAGATCTATATCCATCCAGGATACCTGGGCCAGGTCAATTAGGAAGGCCTGCTCGCTGAAGTGTTTTTGGGAGCGTTTGACAGTGATGAGGGGTGGTCGTTTGACCGCGGACCCGTTACGGACGCAGGCAATAAGGCAGTGATCGCTGAGATCCTGGTTGAAGACAGCGGAGGTGTATTTAGAGGGTAAGTTAGTCAGGATGATATCTATGAGGGTACCCATGTTTACGGATTTAGGGTTGTACCTGGTAGGTTCGTTGATAATTTGTGTGAGATTGAGGGCATCTAGTTTAGATTGTAGGATGGCCGGGGTGTTAAGCATATCCCAATTTAGGTCACCAAGCAGTACGAACTCTGAGGATAGATGGGGGGCAATCAATTCACATATGGTGTCCAGGGCACAGCTGGGGGCTGAGGGGGGTCTGTAGCAAGCGGCAACAGTGAGAGATTTATTTCTGGAAAGGTGGATTTTTAGAAGTAGAAGCTCAAACTGTTTGGGCACAGACCTGGATAGTATGATGGAGCTCTGGAATATTGTGTGCTATGCCATCAGGGAAGAGCAGCAGAGCTGTGATGGTGTATTATACCATTATGTTGTGTATTATGTCATTATGTTGTGTATTTTGTCATTATGTTGTGTATTATGTCATTATGTTGTGTATTATGTCATTATGTTGTGTATTATGCCATTATGTTGTGTATTATGTCATAAGGGAGGAGCAGCAGAGCTGTGATGGTGTATTATGTCATTATGTTGTGTATTATGTCATTATGTTGTGTATTATCTCATTATGTTGTGTATTATGTCATTATGTTGTGTATTATGTCATCAGGGAGGAGCAGCAGAGCTGTGATGGTGTATTATGTCATTATGTTGTATATTATGTCTTTATGTCCCCGTGTAGCTCAGTTGGTAGAGCTTGGCGCCAGGGTTGTGGGTTCGATTCCCACGGGGGGCCAGTTTGAAAAAATGTATGCACTCACTAACTGTAAGTCGCTCTGGATAAGAGTGTCTGCTAAATGACTAAAATGTAAAAATGATGTTATTATGTCATCAGGGAGGAGCAGCAGAGTTGTAACGGTGTGGTCCAGAAGGTGGTGGAGGATCTGGATGGACAGCTGGAAGGAGATGTACTGGAGGCTCTGGCTGGGATACTGAAGTAAGTACATGGATGAAACCAGTTAGTTATTCATCTCAATCTGTCACAGTCTATTAATATAATAAATCCATTAATTTGAAGTTTGTCTGAGACTTAAACACCCAAAAGAGCAAGCGTGGGGCAACAAGGGCAAGGAAAAACTCCCTTGAGGTCTGGATAAAACCTTGACACAGCCATCCTCCTCTGGGCTGCCACTGAGGAGACCTTGCCATAGACTGGACAGGCAGTCAGAGAGGAACAGAGACACATCCACATACTGTATGAGTGTAATCTAATCTACTGAGAGACAGGAACTCCTCCCGGCTCATTGATTAGTTTATACAGAGCTCTATTAACAGTCACCTTAGCAACCACTGTTTTTCCCAGTCCATTAACGGTCACCTTATTGACTCAGACTCTCTGTTCTTCCCAGACATCCACAACCCTACTGTGTCCTCATCAGAACCAAGATGTGGCCTGGGTCTGATGGACGTATTTACCGTAATAACCCTAATCAAGGCCTCTCTGGGGTTTAATTACTGTAATAAACCTAGTGTCCTCATCAGAACCCATTGTCTTACGTCAAACAGTGTGACATTCATCTGCAACTATGTACAGCACCTTTTCCCTCTTTACCATGTGTTTTCCAAACTTTCTCTATGTTTCCTCCCTCCTACTCTTCTTCTCTCCCTCCTACTCTTCTTCTCTCCCTCCTACTCTTCTTCTCTCCCTCCTACTCTTCTTCGCTCCCTCCTACTCTTCTCCTCTCCCTCCTACTCTTCTTATCTCCCTCCTACTCTTCTTCTCTCCCTCCTACTCTTCTTCTCTCTCTCCTACTCTTCTTCTCTCCCTCCTACTCTTCTTCTCTCCCCCTACTCTTCTTCTCTCCCTCCTACTCTTCTTCTCTCCCTCCTACTCTTCTTCTCTCTCTCCTACTCTTCTTCTCTCCCTCCTACTCTTCTTCTCTCCCCCCTACTCTTCTTCTCTCCCTCCTACTCTTCTTCTCTCCCTCCTACTCTTCTTCTCTCCCTCCTACTCTTCTTCTCTCCCTCCTACTCTTCTTCTCTCCCTCTTGCTGACACTGTGTTTGTCTTGTCTTCCTGCATGACAGAATCAAAGAGGAGTCCCTGGCCAACCTCTCCTCCATTCATACCTCCTCCCTCTTTTACTTCCCTCCCTCCCTCACTCTATCCTCCCCTGTCTCCCTGCTAACCCTGTTTTGTCTTGTCTCCTTTCACGACAGAATCAAAGAGGAATCCCTGGCGTTCGAGGGCCTCCTCCAGGCAACAGCAGACATCGCCATGAGGCTGGATAGCTTGTCTCAGACCCTCCACGCCTCCTTCACCAAACAGCTCAAAGACTCTCAAAACTTGACATCGCTAAAGAGACTTACTACCCTCCATCGCTAAGGAGACCGCCTGGTCCCAGATCTGTTTGTGCGGTCTCGCCAACTCCTATGGTCATTGCTGTGACTCTCTTGTAGCCTGGTTCCAGATATGTGTGTGCAAGACAGCACAAACAGCTCTGGCATCAGGCAACTAAGGCTTAGAATCAAGTGTAAAGCGGTGATAGCCGACACCCACATAGCTGATGTTTTTCCGGTGTCGGAGGTGTCCCTGCGTAGGAGCTTGTCAAATCGGTGAGCAGAAGCTCATGTGATCATTGTCATGAAGTTCAGAACAAGAAAGTATAGGCTATATAGAAATAATTACGCTGAAACTGAAAATCATTCAACTAAATAATGAAGATTTATATTAGCCTAATCGAGGTGTAGATTACATCTCACACTCCAGTGTTTGAATTCACTCTTAATGCGACTCCGTGCAGCCAATTGCAATGTCCACTTTAGGTATAAATCTGGGAGCTGCTTGTGGATTGGACAGCTCTAACGCATTCCACCTCCGACACGGCCAAAACAACCGCTATGCAGATATCTGCTAGAATCTAGCCCTAAAGAGAACTCTCTATGGACTTCTCCCTCCTACACTTCTTCTCTCCCTCCTACTCTTCTTCTCTCCCTCCTACTCTTCTTCTCTCCCTCCTACTCTTCTTCTCTCCACCCTACTCTTCTTCTTCTCTCCCTCCTACTCTTCTTCTCTCCCTCCTACTCTTCTTCTCTCCCCCCTACTCTTCTTCTCTCCCTCCTACTCTTCTTATCTCTCTCCTACTCTTCTTCTCTCCCTCCTACTCTTCTTCTCTCCTTCCTACTCTTCTTCTCTCCCTCCTACTCTTCTTCTCTCCCTCCTACTCTTCTCCTCTCCCTCCTACTCTTCTTCTCTCCACCCTACTCTTCTCCTCTCATCCTACTCTTCTTCTCTCCCTCCTACTCTTCTTCTCTCTCCCCTACTCTTCTTCTCTCCTTCCTACTCTTCTTCTCTCCCTCCTACTCTTCTTCTCTCCCTCCTACTCTTCTCCTCTCCCTCCTACTCTTCTTCTCTCCCTCCTACTCTTCTTCTCTCCACCCTACTCTTCTTCTCTCCACCCTACTCTTCTTCTCTCCTTCCTACTCTTCTTCTCTCCCTCCTACTCTTCTCCCTCCCTCCTATTCTCCTACTCTTCTTCTCTCCCCCCTACTCTTCTTCTCTCCCTCCTACTCTTCTTCTCTCCCCCTACTCTTCTTCTCTCCCTCCTACTCTTCTTCTCTCCCTCCTACTCTTCTTCTCTCCCCCCTACTCTTCTTCTCTCCCTCCTACTCTTCTTCTCTCCCCCTACTCTTCTTCTCTCCCTCCTACTCTTCTTCTCTCCCTCCTACTCTTCTTCTCTCCCCCTACTCTTCTTCTCTCCCGCCTACTCTTCTTCTCTCCCGCCTACTCTTCTTCTCTCCCTCCTACTCTTCTTCTCTCCCTCCTACTCTTCTTCTCTCCCTCCTACTCTTCTTCTCTCCCTCCTACTCTTCTCCTCTCCCTCCTACTCTTCTTCTCTCCACCCTACTCTTCTCCTCTCCATCCTACTCTTCTTCTCTCCCTCCTACTCTTCTTCTCTCTCCCCTACTCTTCTTCTCTCCTTCCTACTCTTCTTCTCTCCCTCCTACTCTTCTTCTCTCCCTCCTACTCTTCTCCTCTCCCTCCTACTCTTCTTCTCTCCCTCCTACTCTTCTTCTCTCCACCCTACTCTTCTTCTCTCCTTCCTACTCTTCTTCTCTCCCTCCTACTCTTCTCCCTCCCTCCTATTCTCCTACTCTTCTTCTCTCCCCCCTACTCTTCTTCTCTCCCTCCTACTCTTCTTCTCTCCCCTACTCTTCTTCTCTCCCTCCTACTCTTCTTCTCTCCCCCCTACTCTTCTTCTCTCCCTCCTACTCTTCTTCTCTCCCCCTACTCTTCTTCTCTCCCTCATACTCTTCTTCTCTCCCTCATACTCTTCTTCTCTCCCTCCTACTCTTCTTCTCTCCCTCCTACTCTTCTTCTCTCCCCCTACTCTTCTTCTCTCCCTCCTACTCTTCTCCCTCCCTCCTATTCTCCTACTCTTCTTCTCTCCCCCTACTCTTCTTCTCTCCCTCCTACTCTTCTTCTCTCCCTCCTACTCTTCTTCTCTCCCTCCTACTCTTCTTCTCTCCCTCCTACTCTTCTTCTCTCCCTCCTACTCTTCTTCTCTCCCTCCTACTCTTCTTCTCTCCCTCCTACTCTTCTTCTCTCCCCCTACTCTTCTTCTCTCCCTCCTACTCTTCTCCCTCCCTCCTTCAGGCTACTAATACAACCTTCAACATCTGTGTCTCTCGTCAAAACATAAATCTCTCTGGTCTGAACCTAGAGGTCAGTAGTGCTCTACTAAACAGATGCTCTGACAGGAATGTTATTTCTGCTCAGTGTACTTTAAGTGAACCGTGAGTGGGCTGACAGAGCTATGGGATAATTGGTCCAGGATTTGTGCAGATATTTTGGACCATAGATTTGTAATGAACAGTCACCGTACTGTACTGTCCCATAGCTGTTTAATATAGTAGCACTCATGTGTGACCAAACGCTATCATAGACAAAATGCCAAGTCAGTACTTTTTCTGTTACCAACTATTCCAAAAAAACATTGAGTTGTTCATACTGAGCAGTTCAGCATATAATTATATCATTGTATGTCATGTATTTCAAGCCAGATTTTCCATCCAGTAAATTGCTATTATTCACCGGAAACATTTTTAAACCAAATATGTCAGTTGGAAGTTTTGAAACCAAATATGTCAGTTGGAGTGGGGTAACTGACGAAGCATGTTTATGTCTTATGTGGTTTGTTGGCTACCTTGCAGGGATAACTTTGGATGCATCCCAAACTGCACCCTATTCCCTACATGGTGCACTACTTTAGACCAGAGCCATATGGGCCCTGTTCAGAAGTAGTGCACTGTATCAGGAATAGGGTGGAATTTTTGACACAAGCTCTGTTTCTCTCATAGTAGTACAGGCAGCTCTGGTTAGCCAGAGTATTATGGTCTGTCTGTATTGGCCTGTCTAGGTCCAGAGTAGTACAGTGCATTCGAAATGTATTCAGACCCCTTGTTTTTTCCCCTCATCAATCTACACACAATACCCCATAATAACAAAGCAAAAAGAGGTTTTTAGAAATTTTTGCAAATTTATTAAAAAAAAAACGGAAATATCACATTTACATAAGTATTCAGACCCTTTACTCAGTACTTTGTTGAAGCACCTTTGACAGCGATTAGAGCCTTGAGTCTTCTTGGGTATGACGCTACAAGCTTCGCACACCTGTATTTGGGGAGTTTCTCCCATTCTTCTCTGCAGATCCTCTCAAGCTCTGTCAGGTTGGATGGGGAGCGTTGCTGCACAGCTATTTTCAGGTCTCTCCAGAGATATTCGATCGGGTTCAAGTCCGGGCTCTGGCTGGGCCACTCAAGGACATTCAGAGACTTCTCCCAAAGCCACTCCTGCATTGTCTTGGCTGTGTGCTTAGGCTCGTTGTCCTGTAGGAAGGTGAACCTTCACCCCAGTCTGAGGTCCTGAGTGCTCTGGAGCAGATTTTCATCAAGGATCTCTATGTACTTTGCTCCGTTCATCTTTGCCTCGATCCTGACTAGTCTCCCAGTCCCTGCCACTGAAAAACATCCCCACAGCATGATGCTGCCACCACCATGCTTCACGTAGGGATGGTGCCAGGTTTCCTCCAGACGTGATGCTTGGCATTCAGACCAAAGAGTTCGATCTTGGTTTCATCAGACCTGAGAATCTTGTTTCTCATGGTCTGAGAGCCCTTTAGGTGCCTTTTGGCAAACTCCAAACGGGCTGTCATGTGCCTTTTACTGAGGAGTGGCTTCTGTCTGGCCACTCTACCATTAAGGCCTGATTGGTGGAGTGCTGCAGAGATGGTTGTCCTTCTGGAAGGTTCTCCCATCTCCACAGAGGAATTCTAGCATCGGGTTCTTGGTCACCTCCCTGACCAAGGCCCTTCTCCCCCGATTGCTCCGTATGGCCGGGTGGCCAGCTCTAGGAAGAGTCTTGGTGGTTCCAAACTTCTTCCATTTAAGAATGATAGAGGCCACTGTGTTCTTGGGGATCTTCAATGCTGCAGAAATGTTTTGGTACCCTTCCCCAGATCTGTGCCTCGACACAATCCTGTCTCGGAACTCTACGGAAAATTCCTTCGACCTCATAGCTTGGTTTTTGCTCTGACATGCGCTGTAAACTGAGACCTTATATAGACAGGTGTGTGCCTTTCCAAATCATGTCCAATTAATTGAATTTAGCACACGTGGACTCCAATCAAGTTGTAGAAACATCTCAAGGATGATCAATGGAAATAGGATGCACCTGAGCTCAATTTCGAGTCTCATAGCAAAGGGTCTGAATACTTATGTAAATAAGGTATTTCAGTTTTTTTAAACCTGTTTTCACTTTGTCATTATGGGGTATTGTGTGTAGATAGGGCCCTGTGTAGCTCAGTTGGTAGAGCATGGTGCTTGCAACGCCAGGGTTGTGGGTTCGATTCCCACGGGGGGGCAGTAAGAAGAAAATGTATGAAAAAATGTATGCACTCACTAACTGTAAGTTGCTCTGGATAAGAGCGTCTGCTAAAAATGACTAAAATGTAAAATATAGATTGCTAAGGCTGTAACGTAACAAAATGTGGAAAAAGTCAAGGGGTCTGAATACTTTCCTAAGGCACTGTATGGTACGTCTGTATTGGTCTGTCTAGATACCAGAGTAGTATGGTACATCTGTCTAGGTACCAGGGTAAGGGTGGAGACCAGGATAGGTTCAGGGCAGCTTGCTTGAAGGCAGGTTTCCCTCTCTTGTTCTATGAAAGCAGACGCCTGGAATACACACCGATCATCATTATGTTTCTCTGTTGTTTATCAGTGAAAATACAGAAACGTAAAACAGAGTGATATTCAGCTCAAATTCCAGGCTTGAAAACCAAAAGGGTTTATTTGCAAATAAAGGAAATTGTATACGAGTGCGATGGGACTTGGTCTAGATGGGTTATACTGTATACGAGAGGCTATGTTATGCTGTGAGGGAAAGATGTTTTTCAGAGAAAGATATATTGTGTGCAGTGAGTTGGTGAGGAAAGGGGCAGCCAGGCTGGGGTGATTGTGACTTTGACCCCCATTCCTTGTCAGAGTTCAAACGACAACCCCATGCTGTTGAATGAGTTGGAAACATAGCGTGCGTCCCAAAATGGCACCCTATTCCCTATATAGTGCACTCATTTTGACCAGGGCCCAAGTATAGGGTGCCATTTGGGATGCAACTACAGTGAGGGAAAAAAGTATTTGATCCCCTGCTGATTTTGAACATTTGCCCACTGACAAAGACATTATCAGTCTATAATTTTAATGGTAGGTTTATTTGAACAGTGAGAGACAGAATAACAACAAAAAAATCCAGAAAAACGCATGTCAAAAATGTTATAGATTGATTTGCATTTTAATGAGGGAAATAAGTATTTGACCCCTCTGCAAAACATGACTTAGTACTTGGTGACAAAACCCTTGTTGGCAATCACAGAGGTCAGACGTTTCTTGTAGTTGGCCACCAGGTTTGCCCACATCTCAGAAGGGATTTTGTCCCACTCCTCTTTGCAGATCTTCTCCAAATCATTAAGGTTTCGAGGCTGACATTTGGCAACTCGAACCTTCAGCTCCCTCCACAGATTTTCTATGGGATTAATGTCTGGAGACTGGCTAGGCCACTCCAGGACCTTAATGTGCTTCTTCTTGAGCCACTCCTTTGTTGCCTTGGCCGTGTGTTTTGGGTCATTGTCATGCTGGAATACCCATCCACGACCCATTTTCAATGCCCTGGCTGAGGGAAGGAGGTTCTCACCCAAGATTTGACGGTACATGGCCCCGTCCATCGTCCCTTTGATGCAGTGAAGTTGTCCTGTCCCCTTAGCAGAAAAACACCCCCCAAAGCATTCCTCCACCTCCATGTTTGACAGTGGGGATGGTGTTCTTGGGGTCATAGGCAGCATTCCTCCTCCTCCAAACACGGCGAGTTGAGTTGATGCCAAAGAGCTCCATTTTGATCTCATCTGACCACAACACTTTCACCCACTTCTCCACTGAATCATTCAGATGTTCATTGGCAAACTTCAGACGGGCCTGTATATGTGCTTTCTTGAGCAGGGGGACCTTGCGGGCGCTGCAGGATTTCAGTCCTTCACGGCGTAGTGTGTTACCAATTGTTTTCTTGGTGACTATGGTCCCAGCTGCCTTGAGATCATTGACAAGATCCTCCCGTGTAGTTCTGGGCTGATTCCTCACCGTTCTCATGATCATTGCAACTCCACGAGGTGAGATCTTGCATGGAGCCCCAGGCCGAGGGAGATTTACAGTTATTTTGTGTTTCTTCCATTTGCGAATAATCGCACCAACTGTTGTCACCTTCTCACCAAGCTGCTTGGCGATGGTCTTGTAGCCCATTCCAGCCTTGTGTAGGTCTACAATCTTGTCCCTGACATCCTTGGAGAGCTCTTTGGTCTTGGCCATGGTGGAGAGTTTGGAATCTGATCGATTGCTTCTGTGGACTGGTGTCTTTTATACAGGTAACAAGCTGAGATTAGGAGCACTCCCTTTAAGAGTGTGCTCCTAATCTCAGCTCATTACCTGTATAAAAGACACCTGGGAGCCAGAAATCTTTCTGATTGAGAAGGGGTCAAATACTTATTTCCCTCATTAAAATGCAAATCAATTTATAACATTTTTGATGCGTTTTTCTGGATATTTTTGTTGTTATTCTGTCTCTCACTGTTCAAATAAACCTACCATTAAAATTATAGACTGATCATTTCTTTGTCAGTGGGCAAACGTACAAAATCAGCAGGGGATCAAATACTTTTTTCCCTCACTGTACACACAGCCCTGATCTGAAGTATACAAGATCAATTAGGCTTTATATAGATGGGTTCCACTGGGGTAATGTCGCGTATGATTACCGGGGGTAATGTTGTGTATGGTTACAGGGGGTAATGTCGCGTATGATTACCGGGGGTAATGTTGTGTATGGTTACAGGGGGTATTGTCGTGTATGGTTACAGGGGGTAATGTCGTGTATGGTTACAGGGGGTAATGTTTTGTATGGTTACAGGGGGTAATGTCGTGTATGGTTACAGGGGGTAATGTCGTGTATGGTTACAGGGGGTAATGTCGCGTATGGTTACCGGGGGTAATGTTGTGTATGGTTACCGGGGGTAATGTTTTGTATGGTTACAGGGGGTAATGTCGTGTATGGTTACAGGGGGTAATGTCGTGTATGGTTACAGGGGGTAATGTCGCGTATGGTTACAGGGGGTAATGTCGTGTATGGTTACAGGGGGTAATGTCGCGTATGGTTACAGGGGGTAATGTCGTGTATGGTTACAGGGGGTAATGTCGCGTATGGTTACAGGGGGTAATGTTGTGTATGGTTACAGGGGGTATTGTCGTGTATGGTTACAGGGGGTAATGTCGCGTATGGTTACAGGGGGTAATGTTTTGTATGGTTACAGGGGGTAATGTCGTGTATGGTTACAGGGGTAATGTCGTGTATGGTTACAGGGGGTAATGTCGTGTATGGTTACAGGGGGTAATGTCGCGTATGGTTACCGGGGTAATGTTGTGTATGGTTACCGGGGGTAATGTTTTGTATGGTTACAGGGGGTAATGTCGTGTATGGTTACAGGGGGGTAATGTCGTGTATGGTTACAGGGGGTAATGTCGCGTATGGTTACAGGGGGGTAATGTCGTGTATGGTTACAGGGGGTAATGTCGCGTATGGTTACAGGGGGTAATGTCGTGTATGGTTACAGGGGGTAATGTCGCGTATGGTTACAGGGGGTAATGTCGTGTATGGTTACAGGGGGTATTGTCGTGTATGGTTACAGGGGGTAATGTCGTGTATGGTTACAGGGGGTAATGTTGTGTATGGTTACAGGGGGTAATGTTGTGTATGGTTACAGGGGGTAATGTTGTGTATGGTTACAGGGGGTAATGTTGTGTATGGTTACAGGGGGTAATGTTGTGTATGGTTACAGGGGGTAATGTTGTGTATGGTTACAATGTAATTACTAAATGTAATCTAAAATGTAATCTATGTAATCCCCAAAAGTAATTATTTATCATTAGAGGGCCATAAACAATAACCAGTGATGCTGCATATTCAGAGAAAGGTTAAAATCTCACCTTTCTGGTATAAAAATAGTTGTAAATTGCTGAGGTGTAGCCACTTTTGAGGACACAAGCTCAAGAACACAGTACAAATATGCTAAATATTTTATATTACGTATTTCCTATTCAACAAAACTGTATGAATAAGGCTTGAAATGACTTATATGCTTTCTAAATATAGTATAATCAAATTATAAAACAACTAATTATAAGATCTTACCTTCCTCATAACTGTAAAATACATATTTGTATGTTTAATGTTAGAGAAAATGTGCATATTTAAAAGGTCTCTCTTGATCAAAACATCTGCCTCCTTCGCTGTGAACGTCTCACTGAGCTCTAGCCTGGCTTCCTGAACTCGTTCCTGAACTCGCCTTTCATCTCATATTAAAATTGTCAATCTGTGACAAACAGAAAGTGTTTTTTGTTTCAAATCTATGAATTATTTTTAGATTAATGGCTATAAATTGATGCTACTGTGGTGAAAACACTCTCTCCTGTTGCGCTACAATGTAAGGATTGCAGGCATGTGCTTTGTCAGTTGCTGTGACACAGGGTTCAGCCAGGAGTCGATGGACAGTCAGAAGAGTAAATGAAATGGTAGGAGGGACATCCCAACGTCAAGTGGTTTCAGATTTCACATCCTACATCACACAGGGGCTCAGAAAATATACTACTGTGTCCGTGGGAACAAGGGCTATCCTTCACAGCAAGCCATTTCGATCTACGGTGTCCACAGATCGATTTATAAGCAAATATGTTGGTCAGAACCGGTACCAGAACAACGCAGGTCCCCTAAACAGGAAACTTTACATCAGTATAGGCCATATGTTTATTTTACAGTTGTTCTATTTAATCAAGATGTGAAAATAAAGTTGAATCTAAGATAGATTTTTTTGTGTGTAAAATTGTTGTTTTGTCATCCATTCATTCACCTGCTCTGCCCTCTAGCTGTGTCCAACTCTTTCACTATTTACATTTACATTTTAGTCATTTAGCAGACGCTCTTATCCAGAGCGACATACAGTTAGTGAGTCATTTAGCAGACGCTCTTATCCAGAGCGACATACAAATAGGTGCATTCACCTTATAGCCAGTGGGATAACCACTTTACAATGTTTTTTTTATTTTTTTTGGAGGGGGGATTACACTGGCCGGCTGGGGGATTACTTTATCCTATCCCAGGTATTCCTTAAAGAGGTGGGGTTTCAAATGTCTCCGGAAGGTGGTGAGTGACACCGCTGTCCTGGCGTCATGAGGGAGCTTGTTCCACCATTGGGGTGCCACTATCAGTGGTCCATGTCCATTAACTATCCAGTCATTTGGTCTAGAGACTCTGGAATAGATCACCATAACTGCATAGCTCAGCATTACACATTCAAGTAGTACTGCACAAAATAAGTACAAAACCCTCCTTTTGTATATTCACACAGAAAAAGCTCATTAACTTGTATTTAAATGACAGTTAGACCTAGTCTGCAACGACATTCTAGTAGCCTCCTGTTTTATTATTTTTTACTCATTCACACCTGTTTAATATTGACATGCCATGTCAAAGCTTTATGTAGACAGTCTCAATCTAGTCCCCCCCGTGTCCCTTACCATATGGGCAGCAGGGGAGAGAGTCAGGGAAGGGGGGGAGAGTAGATGCGGTCAGTCGGTGCCACCGTGCCTCACATTCCTTATTCCCAGAGGAGCTCGTGAGGTTTGTCCTGGTGAATCAGAAGAAAAAAAACTCTCAAACTGGAAATGACAATAGAATTGCACTTCTGGATACGTTAACCCGTCATGTAGACATGAGAATGGAGTCAAAATATTTGTATCTGCTTAGAAATGTGTTTAATAGCTGTGCATAACCTGGATAATTGTCTCCATCCGTGCATAAATGAGATGAGCGTGCATGTGAGAAAATGTGTAATTACCAACCAAAAGTCAAAACTTCGGATACTGTCGTCAAAAAATCTCGAGATATGTGAAGGAACTTCATAAAATAGCATAGGCGCCCATTTATTGACGGAGCGTTTAGGCGCGCCCCTATTTGTATTTCAGCAGCACCGCATGGGCAGCGCTCCGTTTTTACGCCTAACGCATTTGGATACATACAGCTGCTACACGGTAACAGTGGTGAGGACAGAGACGGAGAGTTGTGGAAACGACGGAGTTCAATTCATTATCATCTCTAAAGGGCACAGCACATAAAGTGGCGTTAACGTCACTCTCTCCCGCCAATGAAGCGCCTAGCATGCGATATCTGAAGCGAGGCACTTGTCCGGATTCGCCTCCTCTCAGACGCGAAGATGACACAGGACGAGAGGGCATTTCAACAACTGACACGGAAGCCGACTTCTCCCCACGTCACCATTGCTTCAAGATAACCTTTCCGGAGAGGATATCGTCATATAACGACGTCAATGGTTTTTGAGAGAAGAGAGAAGTAGATCTAAACTAGATGCTTTTCAGGGAAGTATAAAGACAGACAGAAAGTCACTGGGGTGAAATATGGAACGTGGATTATTCAACCACCTGTTCTCAGCGAGGACCACTGCGCTCTGTGGTTTCTTCTTATGTGAGTCAAGTCAATTCCTTTTATTATTTATTTTGCCTTGGACTTATCTCCTGACATACCCTAATAAGGCGAGTTTAAACAAAATATGAGAGAAAAGGGGATTTCTTTATGTATATATTTTTTTTTTTACCAAGGTGTGTGAATGCCGTTGCTATGCCATTTATGATCCAGCCATATAGACCTACCATATCAGTTCATTCATTGACAATTTTCCTACATCGATTTCACCAAATGATCTACCATAATCAGAAATGACCGACCATGTTCTGTGTTTCCATCATCTGTGTTCTGTGGTTCCATGTTCTGTGTTCTGTGGTTCCGTGTTCTGTGGTTCCGTGTTCTGTGGTTCCATCATTCTAAACTAATTGGACTTCTCCCGCCTTTTCAATCATTTCCTCGACGTACTCGTCCCGTTCTCTTTACTTTCTAAATACCCTGAGCTGAGCACTCTACTCCACTCTGATTTCTCATTCATTAAATTGCTTATTTCTCATTAAAAGCTCCGGGCTACACTACAGTTTAATACCTCCACATAACTCTAAATGCGGCAGCGGCAGCCACATGGACGAGAGTTGTGCAGTTGGCCACTGTGGTTTATGCACTTCCAAGTGGAATAGAAAGGATTTTAAGACAAAATTCTCCCAAGAGCACGCTTAGCCCGAGAAGTTGATGACTCGTTCAGAGGGAGCCACTCTAGGGTACTCTCTGAAACACCACACGTGAACTGCCCAGGGGCTACACAAGATGCCAAAGATCCCAGCGCTGGGCATGGACCGGAGGTGTCATCTCTTCTTTTCTCACTCCACTGACAGGAGGGGCTTTGATCTGCGGTGCACGAGGGCTTTTTTTCCAACCCGGCGCATCTGGTCTCGGATAGTCTCTGCTGCGTGCTGGTTTTACTCCAGACTGGAGGACAGATGCGCGGTCCGCTGCCGAGCTTCAAATACGCGCATAATTGAAGTGTGATGTGACGCAAAGAAGATGCCTTGCCAGAATTAGAACACGTGCATCATTTCATTATGGGATCAATATTGTTATTTCACTATTATTTCATTATAAATTAGTAGACTGTGGTATACCAAAATATATTTTTGCAACGTATCCTATCTACAGGTTACATAAATAGTGTCATAGCAGTTTGAACACATTCATGATCTCCAACCTACCTCAGCTAGGTAATTTGTTCATAAGGCCATGAATCACTTTAATAGACTCTAGTGTATTACATTCAGCCCACCTTCACTATTAGATCTTTGAATTGCCACAATCTCCCTTCAATGCCATTTAGTCCTTCTCCATCTAAACTCTCCTGGTTCCTGCCTTCCTCCACTGACCTGGTTTGACTGACTGACTGACTTGGCAGGCTGACTGGCATGCTGGCTGTTTTGCCAACTGGCTGGTTTGCTGGCTGGCTCTCTGGCTGACTGACTGACTGACTGACTGACTGGCTGATTGGTTAACTGGCTGGCTTGCTAGCTTTGGCTGGCTGACTGACTGACTGGCTGTTTGGCTGGCTGACTGGTCCTGATTTGCTGTCTCGCAGGCTGGTTGGCCCTGGCCTTCTTCCACTGGCCGGCTGGCTGGTTTTCTGACTCGCTAACTGGCTGGCTGACTGACTGACTGGCTGACTGACTGACAGACTGGGTGTGTGGCTGGTTGGCTTTCTCGTTGGCTGGCTGGTTTGCTGGCTGGCTGGGTGGTTGACTGGTTGGCTGGCTGGTTGGCTCGGTGGCTGGCTGGTTGGCTGGTTGGCTCGGTGGCTGGCTGGTTGGCTGGTTGGCTGGTTGGCTCGGTGGCTGGCTGGTTGGCTGGTTGGCTCGGTGGCTGGCTGGTTGACTGGTTGGCTGGATGGTTGTCTGGTTGGTTGACTGGTTGGCTGTCTGGTTGGCCTACTTTAGACGAGGCAATAATAATGACATGCCTTTGTGGTCCTGAGGACGATGACTCACAGGTTGGTAATGGTGGTGATACGCAAGCACGCACACACGCGCACACACACACACACGCACGCACACACACACACACACACTGGTGCAAGTGACAAGTGACTTTTCCGGTGTAATATGATGGACATTTTGTCAAACATACATATCAACACCTTTCAAAATATTCACCATGCACCTACGAACATGAGAGCACAACATTATGATCCAAAAAGGAGAAACTCAGTCAGGGAAAAGGAGAAACTCAGTCAGGGAAAAGGAGAAACTCAGTCAGGGAAAAGGAGAAACTCAGTCAGGGAAAAGGAGAAACTCAGTCAGGGAAAAGGAGAAACTCAGTCAGGGAAAAGGAGAAACTCAGTCAGGGAAAAGGAGAAACTCAGTCAGGGAAAAGGAGAAACTCAGTCAGGGAAAAGGAGAAACTCAGTCAGGGAAAAGGAGAAACTCAGTCAGGGAAAGTGTTTGGACCATTTATTTTAAAGCTGACTGCTAATATATGTCTCGCTCAGTCAGGTGTCACGCAGTAACCAATCAGGTGTCACGCAGTAACCAGTCAGGTGTCACGCAGTAACCAATCAGGTGTCACGCAGTAACCTGTCAGGTGTCACGCAGTAACCAATCAGGTGTCACGCAGTACGTCAGGTCATGAGGATATTCATTCACATATAGTTCACATTGAACTGAAAACAGAACAGAAATGGTTTATGTTTTGGTGTCAGTGTCATCCTAAATGACAGCTTACTGGCAGCTCAACAATAGGTTGTGTTTGTATGAGGTTTGCCCCACGACACCTTCTGACAGACGGATGGATTAGCTCATAGCTCAGCCCCTCGATGTGTCCCAGGTGGTACTCCATCTTCACCAGAGCCCTATGGGAATCACACTATATAGGGAACAGGGTGCCATTTGGGGAACATACCCTACTCTGTTAGCTGCTGGAAGTAATGATGTGTGTAATTGACTGTGATTAGGTTGATGAAGGGACCAATGGTAATCCCTTAGGGAGAGGTGGGGTGGGGGAGAGAGAGAGGAGGAGTTTCTTCTTGTGTTTTCTGTTTTAGTTTTTTACTCCAACCTCCAATGGGCCAGACTAAACCGGCCCGTACGTTACCCACCCCTACTCTATACATTATACAAGACAAGCCCCTCAGACCACAACATTCTGTCATTTTAATATGTATATGCATAATTCTACCTATGTCTGGGATAAAACAACAGGTTTGTTATAGAACTCTTGTGTCTCTTGTGGTCCCTGTAAGTTTTCTGTCATGAGAAGACCCACTCGCACGCGGAGGATGAGCTGTTCAAGAAGCTCTTCATCGGGTACAACAAGTGGTCCAGACCCGTGCCCAACATCTCAGACGTCGTCATCGTCAAGTTTGGCCTCTCCATAGCACAGCTCATCGATGTGGTAAGTTATGTAATAATAATAATAATAATAATAATAATAATAATAAATAATAATAATAATCTATGCCATTTAACAGACACTTTCATCCAAAGTGAATAAGGGCGTGTATACATTTTCGTATGGGTGGGCAGAGTGGGAACTGAACCCAAGCGCCATGCTCTACCAGTCCAAATGAACCTCACAGGATTGCAGCAGTGTTGACTGACAAGCTTGTTACAGAAAATCTGAATTTATGTCAATTATATTCATTGAAAATTCTCACATTGTTCCCCAATGAGCTTATCTTTGGGAATAAGTGGTTAGTTAAGTGTATTGGAAAGACCTGTTTATGAAATTGCAAAACAGGTGTTACTAAATGAACTCTCGCAGCAAACTGAAACAAATCCTACAATCTCCATCAGTCCCCCACAGGGGCTTTGAAGCAGAATAAAGGTGTGAAAAACAACCTTATCAAACGATCCTTCGGTCAATAACTACAGAGAAGTATTTCACACAAGCACGGCCACAATTTAAATTGAGAGTGGCAGGGGTTTTGAATACACTGTACATTGTTACACAAACTTTCTCTCACACTCACCATCTCTCGTTCTCTCTGTCTCTCTTCCTCTGTCTCTAGTTCTCTCGTTCTCTCCGTCTCTCGTTCTCTCCGTCTCTCGTTCTCTCCGTCTCTCGTTCTCTCCGTCTCTCGTTCTCTCCGTCTCTCGTTCTCTCCGTCTCTCGTTCTCTCCGTCTCTCGTTCTCTCCGTCTCTCGCTTCTCTCCGCTCTCTCGTTCTCTCCGTCTCTCGTTCTCTCCGCTCTCTCGTTCTCTCCGTCTCTCGTTCTTCTCCGTCTCTCGTTCTCTCCGTCTCTCGTTCTCTCCGCTCTCTCGTTCTCTCCGTCTCTCGTTCTCTCCGTCTCTCGTTCTCTCCGTCTCTCGTTCTCTCCGTCTCTAGTTCTCTCCGTCTCTCGTTCTCTCTGTCTCTCTTCCTCTGTCTCTAGTTCTCTCTGTCTCTCCGTCTCTCGTTCTCTCCGTCTCTCGTTCTCTCCGTCTCTCGTTCTCTCCGTCTCTCGTTCTCTCCGTCTCTCGTTCTCTCCGTCTCTCGTTCTCTCCGTCTCTCGTTCTCTCCGTCTCTCGTTCTCTCCGTCTCTAGTTCTCTCCGTCTCTAGTTCTCTCCGTCTCTCGTTCTCTCCGTCTCTCGTTCTCTCCGTCTCTCGTTCTCTCGTTCTCTCCGTCTCTCGTTCTCTCCGTCTCTCGTTCTCTCCGTCTCTCGTTCTCTCCGTCTCTCGTTCTCTCCGTCTCTCGTTCTCTCCGTCTCTCGTTCTCTCCGTCTCTCGTTCTCTCCGTCTCTCGTTCTCTCCGTCTCTCGTTCTCTCCGTCTCTAGTTCTCTCCGTCTCTCGTTCTCTCCGTCTCTCGTTCTCTCCGTCTCTAGTTCTCTCCGTCTCTCTGTCTGTCTGTCTCTAGTTCTCTCCGTCTCTAGTTCTCTCCGTCTCTAGTTCTCTCCGTCTCTCGTTCTCTCCGTCTCTCGTTCTCTCCGTCTCTCGTTCTCTCCGTCTCTAGTTCTCTCCGTCTCTCGTTCTCTCCGTCTCTCGTTCTCTCCGTCTCTCCGTCTAGTTCTCGCCATCTCTCTGTCTGTCTGTCTCTAGTTCTCTCCGTCTCTAGTTCTCTCCGTCTCTAGTTCTCTCCGTCTCTAGTTCTCTCCGTCTCTAGTTCTCTCCGTCTCTAGTTCTCTCCGTCTCTAGTTCTCTCCGTCTCTAGTTCTCTCCGTCTCTCGTTCTCTCCGTCTCTCGTTCTCTCCGTCTCTCCGTCTAGTTCTCGCCATCTCTCTGTCTGTCTGTCTCTAGTTCTCTCCGTCTCTCGTTCTCTCTGTCTCTCTTCCTCTCTTCCTCTGTTTCTAGTTCTTGTCCTCGTGCGGTCTCTCTCATTGTACATTTATAAGGTGTAAGGTTTAACAACCTTTCCTATTGAATCGTGATTCCTCTGTGAACACTGCAGCCATCTAACATTTGAAGTAACATATTTGGTATTTTGTACATAGAGCTGCAAAAACAAACCTTGATTAAAGCAGATTTAGTTGACCTATGACCTAGAGGTCTTCACAGGTCTAAAACGTTGGACCCGTTCTGAAATGGACCTGGGGCTTTCCCACCTGGACCCAATATGCATAAATAAATACAAATAACATAGAGGCCCATTTTGAACGGACCCGAAGACAACTAGACCCGTTCTGTATAGACCTGGTCGGATCCAGACCCGGTCCGATCGGATCCGAGTGAGGGAAGCAGCAGAAAAGTGACACAGTGAAGGCGGGGGAGGGGCCGTACTGTGAGGAAGTGACACGGTGAACAGGGAGGAGGGAGACGAGAGACCGCAACCAACCAAGCCGACTCCTGCTATAGTCGACTAATAGCTGTCACAGCTAGGTAATTTATCGTGAAATATGATTACGTAGTACCTGTCTTGACTGCATCAAACCGGGAGAAGCTAGGTAAGCCAGCTAACGTTGGCTAGGTAGGCTGCAGTGCCTGCGCTTTCTCATCCTACAGTCACACATAACAACAACTCCATTCAGAATATTAGATAGCAGCCTAGCTGTTGACTCTTCGTTGATGTAGCATGTCCTTCTCCTATAACTTTTAATTCCATCTTCCATTGATTAGATATCTCCTAACTTTTGCCCCACATGGAGGCTCTAAGACTGTATCCTATTGCCGCTTTGATGACTTGTGATTGGCCAACAACAAGCTGCACAGCCGCACTCCACTCTGGTGAAAAGCAAAGAGCAGCAGCATAAATGATACAAGTTCTCTCCCTCTCTATCTCTCTACTGCAGCAGTCTGTTAGGATCTGTACGGCCCTTCTGGACAAGTCAGTTAAAATGACACATACCCGTGACAATCATATCAGACCCGTGACCGCGTCTCGGATATTCAGGTACAGGTAGATCTGCAAAGACCTCTACTATGACCCCTCAGAGCAGCAGCAAAGAGAGAGAGAGAGATGGTCAGAGAGAGAGAGAGATGGTCAGAGAGAGTGAGAGATGGTCAGAGAGAGAGATAGATGGTCAGAGAGAGAGAGAGATGGTCAGAGAGTGAGTGAGAGATGGTCAGAGAGAGAGAGAGATGGTCAGAGAGAGAGAGAGATGGTCAGAGAGAGAGAGAGATGGTCAGAGAGAGAGAGAGATGGTCAGAGAGAGAGACTTTACCTCCATCAGGTGATTAAAGTGAAGATGCTGCTGGCTATGTTATGGTCCTTTCCTGATAATCACAAGAACCTCTACTGTATTCTGCTGGACTACACCCAACTAGCACTATGACTGACTGATTCATCTAATATCTCTATTTACCCCTCTCTCTCTCTCTCTCTCTCTCCCTCTCTCTCTCTCTGTCTCCCCCCCCCCTCTCTCTCTCTCTCTCTCTCTCTCTTTCTGTCTGCTTCTCTCTCTCTGTTTTTATCTTGAATTCCCTCTACCCCAGTATTTCTCTCTTTGTGTAACTTTTTTGCCGCCTCTCTATTTTTCATTCACCTCTTTTTTATTTTCCTTTGTGCAGGACGAGAAGAATCAGATGATGACGACCAACGTCTGGCTGAAGCAGGTGAGGTGTTCCAGTACATTCAGTATATATAGCATGTGTGTGACTGAGGTGTTCCAGTACATTCAGTGTATATATAGCATGTGTGTGACTGAGGTGTTCCAGTACATTCAGTATATATAGCATGTGTGTGACTGAGGTGTTCCAGTACATTCAGTATATATAGCATGTGTGTGACTGAGGTGATCCAGTACATTCAGTATATATAACATGTGTGTGACTGAGGTGTTCCAGTACATTCAGTATATATAACATGTGTATGACTGAGGTGTTCCAGTACATTCAGTATATATAACGTGTGTGACTGAGGTGTTCCAGTACATTCAGTGTATATATAGCATGTGTGTGACTGAGGTGTTCCAGTCCATTCAGTGTATATAGCATGTGTGTGACTGAGGTGTTCCAGTACATTCAGTATATCTATAGCATGTGTGTGACTGAGGTGTTCCAGTCCATTCAGTGTATATATAGCATGTGTGTGACTGAGGTGTTCCAGTCCATTCAGTATATATAGCATGTGTGTGACTGAGGTGTTCCAGTACATTCAGTGTATATATAGCATGTGTGTGACTGAGGTGTTCCAGTACATTCAGTGTATATATAGCATGTGTGTGACTGAGGTGTTCCAGTACATTCAGTATATATAGAATGTGTGTGACTGAGGTGTTCCAGTACATTCAGTATATATAGCATGTGTGTGACTGAGGTGTTCCAGTACATTCAGTATATATAGCATGTGTGTGACTGAGGTGTTCCAGTACATTCAGTATATATAACATGTGTGTGACTGAGGTGTTCCAGTACATTCAGTGTATATATAGCATGTGTGTGACTGAGGTGTTCCAGTCCATTCAGTGTATATAGCATGTGTGTGACTGAGGTGTTCCAGTACATTCAGTATATGTAACATGTGTGTGACTGAGGTGTTCCAGTACATTCAGTATATATAACATGTGTGTGACTGAGGTGTTCCAGTACATTCAGTATATCTATAGCATGTGTGTGACTGAGGTGTTCCAGTCCATTCAGTGTATATATAGCATGTGTGTGACTGAGGTGTTCCAGTACATTCAGTGTATATATAGCATGTGTGTGACTGAGGTGTTCCAGTACATTCAGTGTATATATAGCATGTGTGTGACTGAGGTGTTCCAGTACATTCAGTGTATATATAGCATATGTGTGACTGAGGTGTTCCAGTACATTCAGTGTATATATAGCATGTGTGTGACTGAGGTGTTCCAGTACATCCAGTATTTATAGCATGTGTGTGACTGAGGTGTTCCAGTACATTCAGTATATATACAGTGGGGAAAAAAGGTATTTAGTCAGCCACCAATTGTGCAAGTTCTCCCACTTAAAAAGATGAGAGAGGCCTGTAATTTTCATCATAGGTACACGTCAACTATGACAGACAAATTGAGAATTTTTTTCTCCAGAAAATCACATTGTAGGATTTTTTATGAATTTATTTGCAAATTATGGTGGAAAATAAGTATTTGGTCACCTACAAACAAGCAAGATTTCCGGCTCTCACAGACCTGTAACAACTTCTTTAAGAGGCTCCTCTGTCCTCCACTCGTTACCTGTATTAATGGCACCTGTTTGAACTTGTTATCAGTATAAAAGACACCTGTCCACAACCTCAAACAGTCACACTCCAAACTCCACTATGGCCAAGACCAAAGAGCTGTCAAAGGACACCAGAAACAAAATTGTAGACCTGCACCAGGCTGGGAAGACTGAATCTGCAATAGGTAAGCAGCTTGGTTTGAAGAAATCAACTGTGGGAGCAATTATTAGGAAATGGAAGACATACAAGACCACTGATAATCTCCCTCGATCTGGGGCTCCACGCAAGATCTCACCCTGTGGGGTCAAAATGATCACAAGAACGGTGAGCAAAAATCCCAGAACCACATGGGGGGACCTAGTGAATGACCTGCAGAGAGCTGGGACCAAAGTAACAAAGCCTACCATCAGAAACACACTACGCCGCCAGGGACTCAAATCCTGCAGTGCCAGGCGTGTCCCCCTGCTTAAGCCAGTACATGTCCAGGCCCGTCTGAAGTTTGCTAGAGTGCATTTGGATGATCCAGAAGAGGATTGGGAGAACGTCATATGGTCAGATGAAACCAAAATATAACTTTTTGGTAAAAACTCAACTTGTCGTGTTTGGAGGACAAAGAATGCTGAGTTGCATCCAAAGAACACCATACCTACTGTGAAGCATGGTGGTGGTAACATCATGCGTTGGGGCTGTTTTTCTGCAAAGGGACCAGGACGACTGATCCGTGTAAAGGAAAGAATGAATGGGGCCATGTATCGTGAGATTTTGAGTGAAAACCTCCTTCCATCAGCAAGGGCATTGAAGATGAAACGTGGCTGGGTCTTTCAGCATGACAATGATCCCAAACACACCGCCTGGGCAACGAAGGAGTGGCTTCGTAAGAAGCATTTCAAGGTCCTGGAGTGGCCTAGCCAGTCTCCAGATCTCAACCCCATAGAAAATCTTTGGAGGGAGTTGAAAGTCCGTGTTGCCCAGCGACAGCCCCAAAACATCACTGCTCTAGAGGAGATCTGCATGGAGGAATGGGCAAAAATACCAGCAACAGTGTGTGAAAACCTTGTGAAGACTTACAGAAAACGTTTGACCTGTGTCATTGCCAACAAAGGGTATATAACAAAGTATTGAGAAACTTTTGTTATTGACCAAATACTTATTTTCCACCATAATTTGCAAATACATTCATTAACAATCCTACAATGTGATTTTCTGGATTTTTCTTTGTCATTTTGTCTGTCATAGTTGACATGTACCTATGATGAAAATTACAGGCCTCTCTCATTTTTTAAGTGGGAGAACTTGCACAATTGGTGGCTGACTAAATACTTTTTTCCCCCACTGTAACATGTGTGACTGAGGTGTTCCAGTCCATTCAGTATATATAGCATGTGTGTGACTGAGGTGTTCCAGTACATTCAGTATATAACATGTGTGTGACTGAGGTGTTCCAGTACATTCAGTATATAGCATGTGTGTGACTGAGGTGTTCCAGTACATTCAGTGTATATATAGCATGTGTGTGACTGAGGTGTTCCAGTACATTCAGTGTATATATAGCATGTATGTGACTGAGGTGTTCCAGTACATTCAGTGTATATATAGCATGTGTGTGACTGAGGTGTTCCAGTACATTCAGTGTATATATAGCATGTGTGTGACTGAGGTGTTCCAGTACATTCAGTATATATAACATGTGTGTGACTGAGGTGTTCCAGTACATTCAGTGTATATATAGCATGTGTGTGACTGAGGTGTTCCAGTACATTCAGTGTATATAACATGTGTGTGACTGAGGTGTTCCAGTACATTCAGTGTATATATAGCATGTGTGTGACTGAGGTGTTCCAGTACATTCAGTGTATATATAGCATGTGTGTGACTGAGGTGTTCCAGTACATTCAGTGTATATATAGCATGTGTGCGACTGTTTCAATGTGAATAAATGATGGTAATTAGTTTAAGGATTAATAGGCCTGTAATGGCTCTTTCTGATCACACCTGGGGCACTGAACGACCTCTCGTCTCCTTGTTTGTGTGTCTCCGTGTGTGCGTGTGTGTTGTTCCCCACTCAGGAGTGGAATGACTACAAGCTACGCTGGAGGCCTTCTGACTACGACAACGTGACGTCCATCAGAGTCCCGTCAGAACTAATCTGGGTCCCAGACATCGTCCTCTACAATAAGTGAGTGACAGCAGACTGTTTGTCCAAAACTGTTGTTGTAATGTAACGTCAAGGTCGAGTTCAGTAAACTCCACGTCCAGACCTATTTAAATGGTTACGTGGCGCCATCTACTGGGTTCCCGAGTACATTAATCAGGAAGGGTTTCTCAGGAGGTATTTCCCACTACAGTGAGCTGATGACTGTGATCCATTTTACATGTTCTAGAGCACCAATGATGATTACCTAGATGACATTTTTCTGTCCAACAGTGAGGCATGAGTCTATTTACCTGTTGTTGTTAGGGTTTGACTGTCCAACAGTGAGGCATGAGTCTATTTACCTGTTGTTGTTAGGGTTTGACTGTCCAACAGTGAGGCATGAGTCTATTTACCTGTTGTTGTTAGGGTTTGACTGTCCAACAGTGAGGCATGAGTCTATTTACCTGTTGTTGTTAGGGTTTGACTGTCCAACAGTGAGGCATGAGTCTATTTACCTGTTGTTGTTAGGGTTTGACTGTCCAACAGTGAGGCATGAGTCTATTTACCTGTTGTTGTTAGGGTTTGACTGTCCAACAGTGAGGCATGAGTCTATTTACCTGTTGTTGTTAGGGTTTGACTGTCCAACAGTGAGGCATGAGTCTATTTACCTGTTGTTGTTAGGGTTTGACTGTCCAACAGTGAGGCATGAGTCTATTTACCTGTTGTTTTAGGGTTTGACTGTCCAACAGTGAGGCATGAGTCTATTTACCTGTTGTTGTTAGGGTTTGACTGTCCAACAGTGAGGCATGAGTCTATTTACCTGTTGTTGTTAGGGTTTGACTGTCCAACAGTGAGGCATGAGTCTATTTACCTGTTGTTGTTAGGGTTTGACTGTCCAACAGTGAGGCATGAGTCTATTTACCTGTTGTTGTTAGGGTTTGACTGTCCAACAGTGAGGCATGAGTCTATTTACCTGTTGTTGTTAGGGTTTGACTGTCCAACAGTGAGGCATGAGTCTATTTACCTGTTGTTGTTAGGGTTTGACTGTCCAACAGTGAGGCATGAGTCTATTTACCTGTTGTTGTTAGGGTTTGACTGTCCAACAGTGAGGCATGAGTCTATTTACCTGTTGTTGTTAGGGTTTGACTGTCCAACAGTGAGGCATGAGTCTATTTACCTGTTGTTGTTAGGGTTTGACTGTCCAACAGTGAGGCATGAGTCTATTTACCTGTTGTTGTTAGGGTTTGACTGTCCAACAGTGAGGCATGAGTCTATTTACCTGTTGTTGTTAGGGTTTGACTGTCCAACAGTGAGGCATGAGTCTATTTACCTGTTGTTGTTAGGGTTTGACTGTCCAACAGTGAGGCATGAGTCTATTTACCTGTTGTTGTTAGGGTTTGACTGTCCAACAGTGAGGCATGAGTCTATTTACCTGTTGTTGTTAGGGTTTGACTGTCCAACAGTGAGGCATGAGTCTATTTACCTGTTGTTGTTAGGGTTTGACTGTCCAACAGTGAGGCATGATTCTATTTACCTGTTGTTGTTAGGGTTTGACTGTCCAACAGTGAGGCATGAGTCTATTTACCTGTTGTTGTTAGGGTTTGACTGTCCAACAGTGAGGTATGAGTCTATTTACCTGTTGTTGTTAGGGTTTGACTGTCCAACAGTGAGGCATGATTCTATTTACCTGTTGTTGTTAGGGTTTGACTGTCCAACAGTGAGGCATGAGTCTATTTACCTGTTGTTGTTAGGGTTTGACTGTCCAACAGTGAGGCATGAGTCTATTTACCTGTTGTTGTTAGGGTTTGACTGTCCAACAGTGAGGCATGAGTCTATTTACCTGTTGTTGTTAGGGTTTGACTGTCCAACAGTGAGGCATGAGTCTATTTACCTGTTGTTGTTAGGGTTTGACTGTCCAACAGTGAGGCATGAGTCTATTTACCTGTTGTTGTTAGGGTTTGACTGTCCAACAGTGAGGCATGAGTCTATTTACCTGTTGTTGTTAGGGTTTGACTGTCCAACAGTGAGGCATGAGTCTATTTACCTGTTGTTGTTAGGGTTTGACTGATTGAACAGCAGCTGTAGACCTACTCTTGATAAAGCTCTCATCTTAAAACACCCATCCCATCCCCAGTAATATACTGTCATGTTATCCTGCTCCTAGCCCTCCCCAGTAATATACTGTCATGTTATCCTGCTCCTAGCCCTCCCCAGTAATATACTGCCATGTTGTCCTGATCCTAGCCCTCCCCTGTAATATACTGCCATGTTATCCTGATCCTAGCCCTCCCCTGTAATATACTGCCATGTTACCATGATCCTAGCCCTCCCCAGTAATATACTGCCATGTTATCCTGATCCTAGCCCTCCCCATTAAGATACTGCCATGATATCCTGATCCTAGCCCTCCCCTGTGATATACTGCCATGTTATCCTGATCCTAGCCCTCCCCAGTAATATACTGCCATGTTATCCTGATCCTAGCCCTCCCCAGTAATATACTGCCATGTTATCCTGATCCTAGCCCTCCCCAGTAATATACTGCCATGTTATCCTGATCCTAGCCCTCCCCTGTAATATACTGCCATGTTATCCTGATCCTAGCCCTCCCCATTAAGATACTGCATGTTATCCTGATCCTAGCCATCCCTAGGAATATACTGCCATGTTATCCTGATCCTAGCCCTCTCCAGTAATATACTGCCATGTTATCCTGATCCTAGCCATCCCCAGTAATATACTCCCATGTTATCCTGATCCTAGCCCTCCCCATTAAGATACTGCATGTTATCCTGATCCTAGCCATCCCCAGGAATATACTGCCATGTTATCCTGATCCTAGCCCTCCCCAGTAATATACTGCCATGTTATCCTGATCCTAGCCCTCCCCAGTAATATACTGCCATGTTACCCTGCTCCTAGCCCTCCCCAGTAATATACTGCCATGTTACCCTGCTCCTAGCCCTCCCCAGTAATATACTGCCATGTTACCCTGCTCCTAGCCCTCCCCAGTAATATACTGCCATGTTATCCTGATCCTAGCCATCCCCAGTAATATACTCCCATGTTATCCTGATCCTAGCCCTCCCCATTAAGATACTGCATGTTATCCTGATCCTAGCCATCCCCAGGAATATACTGCCATGTTATCCTGATCCTAGCCATCCCCAGCAATATACTGCCATGTTATCCTGATCCTAGCCCTCCCCAGTAATATACTGCCATGTTACCCTGCTCCTAGCCCTCCCCAGTAATATACTGCCATGTTACCCTGCTCCTAGCCCTCCCCAGTAATATACTGCCATGTTACCCTGATCCTAGCCCTCCCCAGTAATATACTGCCATGTTACCCTGCTCCTAGCCCTCCCCAGTAATATACTGCCATGTTACCCTGCTCCCTGCCCTCCCCAGTAATATACTGCCATGTTACCCTGCTCCTAGCCCTCCCCAGTAATATACTGCCATGTTATCCTGATCCTAGCCCTCCCCAGGAATATACTGCCATGTTACCCTGCTCCTAGCCCTCCCCTTTAATATACTACCATGTTATCCTGATCCTAGCCCTCCCCTGTAATATACTGCCATGATACCCTGCTCCTAGCCCTCCCCAGGAATATACTGCCATGTTATCATGATCCTAGCCCTCCCCAGGAATATACTGCCATGTTATCCTGATCCTAGCCCTCCCCAGGAATATACTGCCATGTTATCATGATCCTAGCCCTCCCCAGGAATATACTGCCATGTTATCCTGATCCTAGCCCTCCCCTGTAATATACTGCCATGTTATCCTGATCCTAGCCCTCCCCTGTAATATACTGCCATGTTATCCTGATCCTAGCCCTCCCCTGTAATATACTGGCATGTTATCCTGATCCTAGCCCTCCCCTGTAATATACTGCCATGTTATCCTGATCCTAGCCCTCCCCTGTAATATACTGCCATGTTATCATGATCCTAGCCCCCCCCAGTAATATACTGCCATGTTATCATGATCCTAGCCACCCCCAGTAATATACTGCCATGTTATCATGATCCTAGCCCTCCCCTGTAATATACTGCCATGTTATCCTGATCCTAGCCCTCCCCTGTAATATACTGCCATGTTATCCTGATCCTAGCCCTCCCCTGTAATATACTGCCATGTTATCCTGATCCTAGCCCTCCCCTGTAATATACTGCCATGTTATCCTGATCCTAGCCCTCCCCTGTAATATACTGCCATGTTATCCTGATCCTAGCCCTCCCCAGTAATATACTGCCATGTTATCCTGATCCTAGCCCTCCCCTGTAATATACTGCCATGTTATCCTGATCCTAGCCCTCCCCTGTAATATACTGCCATGTTATCATGATCCTAGCCCTCCCCAGGAATATACTGCCATGTTATCCTGATCCTAGCCTTCCCCTGTAATATACTGCCGTGTTACCCTGCTCCTAACCCTCCCCAGTAATATACTGCCATATTACCCTGCTCCTAGCCCTCCCCAGTAGTATACTGCCAAGTTACCCTGCTCTTAGCCCTCCCCAGTAATATACTGCCATGTTACCCTGCTCCTAGCCCTCCCCAGTAATATACTGCCATGTCATCCTGATCCTAGCCCTCCCCTGTAATATACTGCCATGTTACCCTGCTCCTAGCCCTCCCCAGGAATATACTGCCATGTTACCCTGCTCCTAGCCCTCCCCAGTAATATACTGCCATGTTATCCTGATCCTAGCCCTCCCCAGGAATATACTGCCATGTTACCCTGCCTAGCCCTCCCTAGTCCTGTCAGCCCTCCCCTGTAATATACTGCCATGATACCCTGCTCCTAGCCCTCCCCAGGAATATACTGCCATGTTATCATGATCCTAGCCCTCCCCAGGAATATACTGCCATGTTACCCTGCTCCTAGCCCTCCCCTGTAATATACTGCCATGTTATCCTGATCCTAGCCCTCCCCAGGAATATACTGCCATGTTACCCTGCTCCTAGCCCTCCCCAGTAATATACTGCCATGTTATCCTGATCCTAGCCCTCCCCAGGAATATACTGCCATGTTACCCTGCTCCTAGCCCTCCCCTTTAATATACTACCATGTTATCCTGATCCTAGCCCTCCCCTGTAATATACTGCCATGATACCCTGCTCCTAGCCCTCCCCAGGAATATACTGCCATGTTATCATGATCCTAGCCCTCCCCAGGAATATACTGCCATGTTATCCTGATCCTAGCCCTCCCCTGTAATATACTGGCATGTTGTCTTGATCCTAGCCCTCCCCTGTAATATACTGCCATGTTATCCTGATCCTAGCCTTCCCCTGTAATATACTGCCGTGTTACCCTGCTCCTAGCCCTCCCCTGTAATATACTGCCATGTTATCCTGATCCTAGCCTTCCCCAGTAGTATACTGCCAAGTTACCCTGCTCTTAGCCCTCCCCAGTAATATACTGCCATGTTACCCTGCTCCTAGCCCTCCCCAGTAATATACTGCCATGTCATCCTGATCCTAGCCCTCCCCTGTAATATACTGCCATGTTACCCTGCTCCTAGCCCTCCCCTGTAATATACTGCCATGTTACCCTGCTCCCTGCCCTCCCCAGTAATATACTGCCATGTTACCCTGCTCCCTGCCCTCCCCAGTAATATACTGCCATGTTACCCTGCTCCTAGCCCTCCCCAGTAATATACTGTCATGTTATCCTGATCCTAGCCCTCCCCGGGAATATACTGCCATGTTAACCTGATCCTAGCCCTCCCCAGGAATATACTGCCATGTAACCCTGCTCCTAGCCCTCCCCTGTAATATACTGTCATGTTACCCTGCTCCTAGCCCTCCCCAGTAATATACTGCCATGTTATCCTGATCCTAGCCCTCCCCTGTAATATACTGCCATGATACCCTGCTCCTAGCCCTCCCCTGTAATATACTGCCATGTTATCATGATCCTAGCCCTCCCCAGGAATATACTGTCATGTTATCCTGCTCCTAGCCCTCCCCTGTAATATACTGCCATGTTATCCTGATCCTAGCCTTCCCCTGTAATATACTGCCGTGTTACCCTGCTCCTAACCCTCCCCAGTAGTATACTGCCAAGTTACCCTGCTCTTAGCCCTCCCCAGTAATATACTGCCATGTTACCCTGCTTCTAGCCCTCCCCAGTAATATACTGCCATGTCATCCTGATCCGAGCCCTCCCCTGTAATATACTGCCATGTTACCCTGCTCCTAGCCCTCCCCTGTAATATACTGCCATGTTACCCTGCTCCCTGCCCTCCCCAGTAATATACTGCCATGTTACCCTGCTCCCTGCCCTCCCCAGTAATATACTGCCATGTTACCCTGCTCCTAGCCCTCCCCAGTAATATACTGTCATGTTATCCTGATCCTAGCCCTCCCCGGGAATATACTGCCATGTTTCCCTGATCCTAGCCCTCCCCTGTAATATACCGCCATGTTATCCTGATCCTAGCCCTCCCCTGTAATATACCGCCATGTTATCCTGATCCTAGCCCTCCCCTGTAATATACTGCCATGTTATCCTGATCCTAGCCCTCCCCTGTAATATACCGCCATGTTATCCTGATCCTAGCCCTCCCCTGTAATATACTGCCATGTTATCCTGATCCTAGCCCTCCCCTGTAATATACTGCCATGTTATCCTGATCCTAGCCCTCCCCAGTAATATACTGCCATGTTATCCTGATCCTAGCCCTCCCCAGTAATATACTGCCATGTTTCCCTGATCCTAGCCCTCCCCTGTAATATACCGCCATGTTATCCTGATCCTAGCCCTCCCCTGTAATATACCGCCATGTTATCCTGATCCTAGCCCTCCCCTGTAATATACTGCCATGTTATCCTGATCCTAGCCCTCCCCTGTAATATACTGCCATGTTATCCTGATCCTAGCCCCCCCCAGTAATATACTGCCATGTTATCCTGATCCTAGCCCTCCCCTGTAATATACTGCCATGTTATCCTGATCCTAGCCCTCCCCTGTAATATACTGCCATGTTATTCTGATCCTAGCCCTCCCCTGTAATATACTGCCATGTTATCCTGATCCTAGCCCTCCCCAGTAATATACTGCCATGTTATCCTGATCCTAGCCCTCCCCTGTAATATACTGCCATGTTATCCTGATCCTAGCCCTCCCCTGTAATATACTGCCATGTTATCCTGATCCTAGCCCTCCCCTGTAATATACTGCCATGTTATCCTGATCCTAGCCCTCCCCTGTAATATACTGCCATGTTATCCTGATCCTAGCCCTCCCCAGTAATATACTGCCATGTTATCCTGATCCTAGCCCTCCCCAGTAATATACTGCCATGTTATCCTGATCCTAGCCCTCCCCAGTAGTATACTGCCATGTTACCCTGCTCCTAGCCCTCCCCTGTAATATACTGCCATGTTATCCTGATCCTAGCCCTCCCCTGTAATATACTGCCATGTTATCCTGATCCTAGCCCTCCCCTGTAATATACTGCCATGTTATCCTGATCCTAGCCCTCCCCTGTAATATACTGCCATGTTACCCTGATCCTAGCCCTCCTAATAGTTTTCTCCTCATCTAAATGTATTCTAGTTTCACGGCTAAAAGTGTCAGATTAAACTCAGGGTATTAAATGACTGTTCCACCAAGCTCTCCTGTGAGATCATGATCAGTTAGTGAAATTAAAAAGGTTATTTAGCGGCGCGTATTAAAGCTGTGATCAGGGATTTGTAGCGCTTGAGGGGAGGAGATCAATTACAGACTGCCATATAGGAGATTGTTCCTGGAGGATGATAACTCTTTACCAAAATAATTGCTTCTAATATGTCTCGGAGTCCTGTGTGTTTTTGTATGTAAATAAAACAATTTGTGAAGTGCTGATGAGGTTCCTGTCATATTGAAATGTCAAATGTGGCCTTAACACTGATTATAGACAGTATTTGGAGGGAGCTAAGTTACATAGCAAAACATTTACTATTTACCAAATCAACACAGTTATGTATTGGCTAATCCTGATTTGCTTTTAGATTAATTTGTGAAACTATCTTTATTGTGGTTTGATTATTAATGTAATGTAATAGCTACCATAATTCACAATGTTTAACACTGTACTGTACAACCATATCTAACTACAACGGGTTGGTCAAAAAAAAAGCATTGTGATGGTTGAGAAGCGTTCTAAGAAGCAGTTTACAACGGGAAGGCCTTTGATGCAAAATAGGCTACTTGTTTTATTTTCTACCTGAGAAATCACTGTGCATCCACTGTCCCACCAGCCTGGTCAGGCAATTCTTTAACTTGATCTCCACTGTAAGAAGCATCTCAACATTATTACCCCTTCTAGCCTAACATTTAGTTTGCAACAATGTGGGATTGTACAAATGTTGCTGTCTGCCTCTCTGACCTTTGCAGCATTGTTTCAGTATTGAATAGCGATCTCCACCGGCCCATATGAACCTGTCAGGACGAGACATCCTTTTCTGCATCAGCATCATTTTTCTGGATATATACAAAAGACGTGTCAATCAAATAACACGTAAAACGAAACACACCTGGTTTGCTGTTTCTCCAGCTTCAGTTTGAAGTGATTGTGTTAGCTGTGTAGTTGGTTAACATAAGCTAGCAAGGGAGAAGCGCTGGCACGGTATCGTAGTGGGTGATATAAATAAATTGTCAGTGTTATGATTACAATAATTCCCTTTTCTGTGGCCTATAGCCTATTTCTTCTTAAATGAGCAAGATTATTGATGCGCTAAATTCAGCACCACTGACAGCACTGTCACTGTCAGCAGCAGCACTGCCCGTAGCCAAAGGAAGAAGTTTTGAAAAAATTCCCCTTTATAATAAAGCATTGCATGCAACTATAATCGCATTTGTGTTGTGGTATACAGTTGAGCAGACCGGTTTTTAGGATTTCCACACATGGGGAGGAGAGGAACAAGCCCCATGGCAGCGGCTGGCTGTGGCTCCACCACTGGAGCGGGAGTCTCCTTAACTGTGGCTAGTCGAGCAGCTGGCTGAGGAGGATGCAGACCTTGGTGTCGTGGATTGTGCACTCTGGAGTTGTCTTCATCTGCTTGGGAGCTAGGCCGCTCTGGGGAGCAGAAGCGGACCCGACACTCCCGTGGGGGGAGTGGCGCTCCCGACGCCCTGGCAGATACGACGTATGCTCCAGTCGGAGGGGACCTGGAGCGACGATCTGTTGAATAGCTGGGCCACCTCTGGACTTAGTGGAGGTCCTAATGGTCTCGTGGAGGTGTAGCCGGACTGACTCAGGAAGTACCAGCAATGATGGTGCTCCCGTGGCGGTAACGATGTCTCTAGCCGGGGAGGCCTAGAGCAGTGGTGGTCAGGAGAGTAGCGGTGGTACCGGTGCTCCCGCGGAGGTGACTCAGGCCGGGAGGGCCTTTCCCTCATCAGCTCCCAACTGGTGAGGGTGTGGTCACTCCCTGACCACTGAAGCAGGGCTGGTAGTCTCTTAGATGAGAGAAGTGTGTAGGGCCTCGCAACTCATTTTCCTCAGGTGCATGACGGCTTCATGTGGCGGTGTGGACTGAGGTGGGTGGTCACAGGCGTCTTATATGTCTTAGGGATGCAGGATAACTCGTCTGCATCCTGGGGCGGTTGACTGGTATGTCCTCACCCGTCTGAGTGGTCTGATCATCCTTGAGATATTTCAGCAGCATTGTAGGTCCCCAAGAACACAGTGGCCTCCATCATTCTTAAATGGAAGAAGTTTGGAACAACCAAGACTCTTCCTAGAGTTGACCGCCCGGCCAAACTGAGTAATCGGGGGAGAAGGGTCTTTGTCAGGGAGGTGACCAAGAACCCGATGGTCACTCTGACAGAAGGACAACCATCTCTGCAGCACTCCACCAATCAGGGCTTTATGGTAGAATGGCCAGACGGAAGCCACTCCTCAGTAAAAGGCACATGACAGCCCACTTGGAGTTTGCCAAAAGGCACCTAAAGGACTCTCAAACCATGAGAAACAAGATTCTCTGGTCTGATGAAACCAAGATCGAACTCTTTGGCCCGAATGCCAAGCGTCACGTCTGGAGGAAACCTGGCACCATCCCTACGGTAAAGCATGGTGGTGGCAGCACCATGCTGTGGGGATGTTTTTCAGCGGCATGGTCTGGGAAACCAGTCAGGATAGACGGAGCAAAGTACAGAGAGATCCTCAATGAAAACCTGCTCCAGAGTGCTCAGGACCTCAGACTGGGTTGAAGGTTCACCTTCCAACAGGACAACGACCCTAAGCACACAGCCAAGATAACGCAGGAGTGGCTTCGGGACAAGTCTCTGAATGTCCATGAGTGGCCCAGCCAGAGCCCGGACTTGAAACCAATCGAACATCTCTGGAGAGACCTGAAAATACCTGTGCAGCAACTCTCCCCATCCAACATGACAGAGCTTGAGAGGATCTGCAAAGAAGAATGGGAGAAACTCACCAAATACAGGTGTGCCAAGCTTGTAGCGCCAAAGACTCGAGGCTGTAATCGCTACCAAAGGTGCTTCAACAAAGTAAAGGGTAGTGCCCAAGGACACTAAGATAACCTAAATGACTACCGACCCACGAGCCTACCAGACGAGCTAAATTACTTTTATGCTCGCTTCGAGGCGAGTAACACTGAAAGCATCAGCTGTTCCGGATGATTGTGTGAAACACGCTCTCCGTAGCCGATGTGAGTAAGACCTTCAAACAGGTCAACATTCACAAGGCCGCAGGGCCAGACGGATTACCAGGATGTGTCCTGCGAGCATGCGCTGACCAACTGGCAAGTGTCTTCACTGACATTTTCAACCTGTCCCTGACTGAGTCTGTAATACCAACATGTTTCAAGCAGACCACCATAGTCCCTGTGCCCAAGAACACTAAGGTAACCTGCCTAAATGACTACAGAACCGTAGCACTGACATCTGTAGCCATGAAGTGCTTTGAAAGGCTGGTCATGGCTCACATCAACAGCATTGTCCCAGAAACCCTAGACCCACTCCAATTTGCATACCGCCCCAACAGATCCACAGATGACGCAATCTCTATTGCACTCCACACTGCCCTTTCCCACCTGGACAAGAGGAACACCTACGTGAGAATGCTATTCATTGACTACAGCTCAGCGTTCAACACCATAGTGCCCTCAAAGCTCATCACTAAACTAAGGACCCTGGGACTAAACACCTCCCTCTGCAACTGGATCCTGGACTTCCTGACGGGCCGCCCCCAGGTGGTAAGGGTAGGTAACAACACATCTGCCACACTGATCCTCAACACGGGGGCCCCTCAGGGGTGCGTTCTCAGTCCCGTCCTCTACTCTCTGTTCACCCATGACTGCATGGCCAAGCACGACTCCAATACCATCATTAGGTTTGCCGACGACACAACAGTGGTAGGCCTGATCACCGACAACGATGAGACAGCCTATAGGGAGGAGGTCAGAGACCTGGCCGTGTGGTGCCAGGACAACAACCTCTCCCTCAACGTGACCAAGACAAAGGAGATGATTGTGGACTACAGGAAAAAAAAGAGGACTGAGCACGCCACAGGTTGAGAGCTTCAAGTTCCTTGGTGTCCACATCACCAACGAACTATCATGGTCCAAACACACCAAGACAGTCGTGAAGAGGGCACGACAAAGCCTATTCAGATCCTCAAAATTCTACAGCTGCACCATCGAGAGCATCCTGACTGGTTGCATCACCGCCTGGTATGGCAACTGCTTGGCCTCCGACCGCAAGGCACTACAGAGGGTAGTGCGTACGGCCCAGTACATCACTGGGGCCAAGCTTCCTGCCATCCAGGACCTCTATACCAGGCGGTGTCAGAGGAAGGCCCTCAAAATTGTCAAAGACTCCAGCCACCCTAGTCATAGACTGTTCTCTCTGCTACCGCACGGCAAGCGGTACCGGAGTGCCAAGTCTAGGTCCAAAAGACTTCTCAACAGCTTCTACCCCAAGCCATAAGACTCCTGAACAGCTAATCATGGCTACCCGGACTATTTGCACTGCCCCCCACCCCATCCTTTTTACGCTGCTGCTACTCTGTTAATTATTTATGCATAGTCACTTTAACTCTACCCACATGTACATATTACCTCAACTAGCCGGTGCCCCCGCACATTGACTCTGCAACGGTACCCCCCTGTATATATAGCCTCCCCTACTGTTACTTTATTTTACTTCTGCTCTTTTTTTCTCAACACTTTTTTTGTTGTTGTTTTATTTTTACTTTTTTTGTTAAAAATAAATGCACTGTTGGTTAAGGGCTGTAAGTAAGCATTTCACTAATGTCTGCACCTGTTGTATTCGGCGCATGTGACCAATAAAATTTGATTTGATGTAACCGTACTCAATAATAAAGAAATGCAAGTTGGTGTCGTAGCCGCCGGCTTCTCTCTCTCTCTCTCTCTCTCTGTTAATTCCTGTCTCTCTCTCGTTCTCTCTCTCTCTCTAATGCATATGGATGACCGGTACATTTCTGAAATGTCAGATAAATTAAAATCTTCCCAGTCACTTGTCCGGCGCCAAATTTTCCTAACGGAAACCCTGATATATGGAATATATTCAGTATATATAGTTTGGGCTACAAAATACACTTTCCAGTGATACTGATTCACCCAATGAAGACAAAGCATAGGCTACTCAGCGGTGATGGCCGATGCGCTCGCACCACTACCTCAAGATACGCTTCTTTGAAAAAACAGTGCTGTTCGCTCAGAATCCCTCAAAAGCTGTTGATTAAATTTTTAAAATTGCTTCTACAGACAGATTAGTCTTCTATTTTCAGCTGTAGGCATTTTACTTTCCAAACGGTACGCCTATGTTTTTCTCATGATGGTATTTTGACATTTGTGAAAGGCAGACTGAGAGTCGAAGACAACCAGTCCCCTTTTTACATTTTACATCATTTAGCAGACGCTCTTATCCAGAGCGACTTACACATTGGTGCATTCAACTTATGATAGCCAGTGGGACAACCACCTTTATAGAAAAAAAAAAAAAAAAAAAACTTTTGTGGGGGAAGAAGGATTACTTTATACTATTCCAGGTATTCCTTAAAGAGGGAGGGTTTCAAGTGTCTCCGGAATCATGGGCCTAGATTAAATGGAGACAAGTTCGTCTTTCTTGACCTGTTTTATCAGAATCGGCTGTAACCTACTACCCTGTAACTTTTGTTGTTTAAAAAAGATATTATGCTAATGTCTCCAGTCATATAAAGTGCAGTAGAATTGAATGAAAATGTGTTTATAATCACAAAAGGAAAGGAGAAGAAACCATTCTGATAGTAGCCCATGGCCTGCTATACACCACCATGTGCTCAGCCATGCATTAAACACTGCAGTTTTTTTTTTTTTTTGCGAACTACGATTGAGTTATATTTGCCTTCATTATGACTATCCAATCTACTCATCACATTAGGAATAGTAGGCTATCTTACATACGTCTGCAAATGCAACGACAGATGCACGGAATGTTTTATTATAAAGGTGTGTTTTTATGCTGAATATCAGTTTCCCCAAACTTGAAACTCAACATGCCGCCTATGGGAGAGGGACAGAGAGGGACAGAGGGGGACAGAGAGGGGCAGAGAGGGACAGAGGGGGACAGAGAGGGGCAGAGAGGGACAGAGAGAGAGAGAGAGGGACAGAGGGGGACAGAGAGGGACAGAGAGAGACAGAGAGAGAGAGAGGGACAGAGAGAGACAGAGAGACAGAGGGGGACAGAGAGGGACAGAGAGGGACAGAGAGGGACAGAGGGGGACAGAGAGGATAGAGAGAGAGAGACAGAGGGGGACAGAGGGGGTACAGAGAGAGACAGAGAGAGACAGAGGGGGACAGAGGGGGACAGAGGGGGACAGAGGGGGACAGAGAGGGACAGAGGGGGACAGAGAGGGACAGAGAGGGACAGAGAGAGAGAGAGAGGGACAGAAGGGGACAGAGGGGGACAGAGAGGGACAGAGGGGGACAGAGAGAGACAGAGAGGGACAGAGAGGGACAGAGAGAGAGAGAGAGGGACAGAAGGGGACAGAGGGGGACAGAGAGGGACAGAGGGGGACAGAGAGGGACAGAGAGGGACAGAGGGGGACAGAGGGGGACAGAGAGGGACAGAGAGGGACAGAGGGGGACAGAGGGGGACAGAGAGGGACAGAGAGAGACAGAGGGGGACAGAGAGGGACAGAGGGGGACAGAGGGGGGACAGAGGGAGACAGAGGGGGACAGAGGGGGACAGAGGGGGACAGAGAGGGACAGAGGGGGACAGAGGGGGACAGAGAGGGACAGAGAGAGAGAGAGAGGGACAGAGAGAGACAGAGAGGGACAGAGGGGGACAGAGGGGGACAGAGAGAGACAGAGAGGGACAGAGGGGGACAGAGGGAGACAGAGGGGGACAGAGAGAGACAGAGGGGGACAGAGAGAGACAGAGAGGGACAGAGGGAGACAGAGGGAGACAGAGAGGGACAGAGAGAGACAGAGGGGGGACAGAGAGGGACAGAGAGGGGACAGAGGGGGGACAGAGGGGGACAGAGGGGGGACAGAGAGGGACAGAGGGGGGACAGAGAGGGACAGAGGGGGACAGAGAGGGACAGAGGGGGGACAGAGGGGGGACAGAGGGGGGGACAGAGGGGGACAGAGAGGGACAGGGGGGACAGAGAGGGACAGGGGGGGGACAGAGAGGGACAGAGAGGGACAGAGGGGGACAGAGGGGGGACAGAGAGGGACAGAGGGGGACAGAGAGGGACAGAGGGGGACAGAGAGAGACAGAGGGGGACAGAGAGGGACAGAGGGGGACAGAGAGGGACAGAGGGGGACAGAGAGGGACAGAGGGGGACAGAGAGGGACAGAGGTGGACAGAGAGAGACAGAGGGGGACAGAGAGGGACAGAGGGGGACAGAGAGGGAGAGAGAGGGACAGAGAGGGACAGAGAGAGACAGAGGGGGAGAGACCCGACTCAACTCAAACTGAACTGTCTATCATACAGCAGAGCGTGCCAAACGCCCACAACTGAATAGATAAGAGCCCATCATGAGCGCACCGCTTCCAAAACATATGTTTTTCTCTCCCCTACCCCAATCCCATTGTCAATTATATCAATAATGTAATGAAAAAAATAAATTCTTGCAGTTTTACCATCTCAGCATTAGGAGTGCTGCAGCACCTCCAGCACCTCCAGCACCTCCAGCACCACTACTTCCCGTGGCTATGGCTGTGCATGCCCATACCAACCTGGCCGAACTGACAATGCCAATCCAACTAACAACCAGAGGGTTTGCTTGGCAAACGATGCCAATGATATACGGTACTCGGCTGTCGACTCGTACCTACGACCGCAGCACAGCCGTGCTAAAAAAAAGTTGTTTAAGGCGCCCTCTCGTGTACAATTGCTTCAGTAATCTCTGTTCTGTTCTGTTGTGTTCTGCTCTCCTCTCTTCAGTGCGGACGGTGAGTTCGCCGTGACCCACATGACCAAGGCCCACCTGTTCCACAATGGGAAGGTGCGCTGGGTTCCCCCGGCCATCTATAAGTCCTCCTGCTCTATAGACGTCACCTTCTTCCCCTTCGACCAGCAGAACTGTAAGATGAAGTTTGGCTCCTGGACTTACGACAAGGCTAAGATTGATCTGGAACGCATCGAGGTATGGGGTTGTATCAATCAGTCAGTCAGTCAGTCAGTCAGTCAATCAATCAATCATTTAATCAATCAATCAAACAATCAATCAAACAAGCAGGTACTGTTGTAAAAATTTTGTACAAGATGTGTATGACACGGGTAACGTAATGTAAGTATTGTCTACGTGTCTAGTGTGTATGTACAGTGTTTATGTTTTATACATTAGCCTGGTCCCAGTTCTGTTTGTGTTCTTGCTAACTCCATTGCTGTCATTGTCAAGCCACACTGAGAGCTAATCAGAGCCAGCAGTGTGTTACAATCTTCCCATAAGGGACACTAAACACAGTGGATCTGAACAACTGTATCTACACAGTGCTTATGAAGCCTTTATGTATGCCATATGAAGCCTTTATAGAGTGGGACGGTTTATCGCTATCCCCTAGAACACTGTGGATCTGAACAACTGTATCTACACAGTGCTTATGAAGCCTTTATGTATGCCATATGAAGCCTTCATAGAGTGGGACGGTTGATCTCTATTCCCTAGAACACTGTGGATCTGAACAACTGTATCTACACAGTGCTTATGAAGCCTTTATGTATGCCATATGAAGCCTTCATAGAGTGGGACGGTTGATCTCTATCCCCTAGAACACTGTGGATCTGAACAACTGTATCTACACAGTGCTTATGAAGCCTTTATGTATGCCATATGAAGCCTTCATAGAGTGGGACGGTTGATCTCTATCCCCTAGAACACTGTGGATCTGAACAACTGTATCTACACAGTGCTTATGAAGCCTTTATGTATGCCATATGAAGCCTTCATAGAGTGGGACGGTTGATCTCTATCCCCTAGAACACGGTGGATCTGAACAACTGTATCTACACAGTGCTTATGAAGCCTTTATGTATGCCATATGAAGCCTTCATAGAGTGGGACGGTTGATCTCTATCCCCTAGAACACGGTGGATCTGAACAACTACTGGGAGAGTGGGGAGTGGGCCATCATCAATGCAGTGGGAACATACAACACCAAGAAGTACGACTGCTGTCATGAGATCTACCCTGATATCACATACTTCTTCATCATCAGACGGCTGCCTCTCTTCTACACCATCAACCTGATCATCCCCTGTCTGCTCATCTCCTGTCTCACCGTCCTGGTCTTCTATCTCCCCTCAGGTAGGTCCTGGTCTTCTATCTCCCCTCAGGTAGGTCCTGGTCTCCCCTCAGGTAGGTCCTGGTCTTCTATCTCCCCTCAGGTAGGTCCTGGTCTTCTATCTCCCCTCAGGTAGGTCCTGGTCTTCTATCTCCCCTCAGGTAGGTCCTGGTCTTCTATCTCCCCTCAGGTAGGTCCTGGTCTTCGGTCTCCCCTCAGGTAGGTCCTGGTCTTCGGTCTCCCTTCAGGTAGGTCCTGGTCTCCCTTCAGGTAGGTCCTGCTCTCCCCTCAGGTAGGTCCTGGTCTTCTATCTCCCCTTCAGGTAGGTCCTGGTCTCCCCTCAGGTAGGTCCTGGTCTCCCCTCAGGTAGGTCCTGGTCTCCCCTCAGGTAGGTCCTGGTCTTCTATCTCCCCTCAGGTAGGTCCTGGTCTCCCTTCAGGTAGGTCCTGGTCTTCTATCTCCCTTCAGGTAGGTCCTGGTCTTCTATAATAATAATAATAATAATATGCCATTTAGCAGACGCTTTTATCCAAAGCGACTTACAGTCATGCGTGCATACATTTTTGTGTATGGGTGGTCCCGGGGATCGAACCCACTACCTTGGCGTTACAAGCGCCGTGCTCTACCAGCTGAGCTACAGAGGACCCTTCAGGTAGGTCCTGGTCGTCTATCTCCCTTCAGGTAGGTCCTGGTCTTCTATAATCATAATAATAATAATAATATGCCATTTAGCAGACGCTTTTATCCAAAGCGACTTACAGTCATGCGTGCATACATTTTTGTGTATGGGTGGTCCCGGGGATCGAACCCCCACTACCTTGGCGTTACTAAGCGCCGTGCTCTACCAGCTGAGCTCCCACAGAGGCCCTTCAGGTAGGTCCTGGTTCCCCTCAGGTAGGTCCTGGTCTTCTATCTCCCCTCAGGTAGGTCCTGGTCTTCTATCTCCCCTCAGGTAAGTCCTGGTCTTCTATCTCCCCTCAGGTAGGTCCTGGTCTTCTATCTCATTTCAGGTAAGTAGGGTAACAGAGGGAATCTCTGAATTTTCTGAATGTAATGGTGTGAAACGGCTTGTTAATGGTGACTTCACACGCTCAGACCTTGAAGTAGTAGATGTTTCCCTTGCTCTGCAAGAGGCGTGGCTTTTGTGGAGCGATAGGTAACGATGCTTCGTGGGTGACTGTCGATGTGTTCAGAGGGTCCCTGGTTCGAGCCCAGGTTGGGGCAAGGAGAGAGACGGAAGCAATACTGTTACATGAACAATTCAGAATTTAGCCAACATTCCCATCTAGTGGAGGTTTTGGAAAATTACAGGTTGTTACAACTGAAAATAGTCCATATTTGACATACATATTGCATATTTATTATTTTATTTTAGTAACAGTTACAGAAATGCAAAAAGAATAATATTGAAAGAGCATTAAGCTTATTTTAAATCTGCTTAAGTAAAAATGATTAAATGAACAAAAATGAATTTATCTATGCTGACTTCATTCACAAATTAAAAGCCAAACTTATCTTTCATCAAACAAATATGGCGTAATAAATGTCTTTATCTATAATGCATGCAAGAAGAAAAAGGGCATATGTTAAAAAATATTAAATTGCAACGATTAATACATCTTACAAAACACTATACACTGTTATACAGTGCCTATAGCCTAGTGAAAGTCTACACACCGCTTGCACAGTCATCACATTTTGCTGCCTTCAAATTAAATCTAAAAAGGCATTAAATTAGATTAATTTTTTTCTAGTGATCTACACAACAGACTCCACATTTTCTATGTGAAAAGAAAGTTATAGAAAATGTTCCTAATTAATTACAAATAAAAAACAAAGATGTCTTGATTGCATATGTCTTCACACCACAGAGTCGTTTTTTCTTCTTCTTTTTTTTCCACAAATGTTCGGAACCTTTATATTCTCATAGATTCTACAGATTGTAAATTAAAGATAAAACATTTTTCCCAAGAGTATTATTATATTATTGATCGATTGACTATGACTTTTTAAAATCACCCAGCAGTGCTATTTATAGAGTTAGCTCCGGGTAAATGTTGCAATTCTTCAGCCACTCCTGAACTTGCATACCAAAAACAAGTTACATAAGGACAGCACAAAAACAAATGATCTAATGATCTCTTCGCAGCAAAATCTGCATAGGTTGTATCCCCCATATATTTAACGTTCTATTGGTTGCAAGAATTTTGTATAATAATTTAAATAGAAAAACTAAGTTTTGAATCCAGCGTCGTTTTGTGTATCAGTTCATAAACCATGTGCCATGGAATCGGTACATTGAAAATCTCTTCCCAACTATTTTACAATCTATATGGCACAGCTGTAAAAAATGTTGGTCTTTAAATGAAACTGGTATACTTTTTTATTTATCAGAATTTTCTTTAGCCAATTTCGGTCTTTAATGCAGGGCCGACAGACAAGTACCTTACTTTCTCCCCCTTCCACTTGCCTCTTCCGTTTTTGCAGTAATGCTGCAATTAATTGGTTGTAATTCTGAGTAGAGCAGACATTTCCATATATTTTTGTTAGCTGCTTGTGTGACATAACTCCACTTTTTTTTATTCCCCAAAATATTGTTTTTTTATCAATTAGTATATTTTAATTTAACCATAATATGTGTTATATGTGTTGTATTTTCTGGTGGATTAAACTGAAAATGCAACCAACTTTCTATGGCTTGTTTTAAAAATAGCGATATTTTGGAGATTATTTCATTTTCAAATAACCGAAAGTCAGAGGTTGTAATCTGAATAAAGGGAAAAAGGCCATTCTTGAAAGTGGGGTTGTCAGTAGCTGAGTGTAGATGCGGTGTGGAAATCAAGCGCAGGAAACACGGGCGTACGTGAACAGACTTTAGTAAATGAAGTCAGCACCAAACAGGCGAACAGCCAACCCAACCGGGAGGCAAAATACAAATTACGCACAAAATACAACGTGTGTAAAAAGACAATAGCGCACACAGTGCGGACTCTCGAAAACAACAAAACACGAGAGTAATAACGAGAGCAACAGCTAGACAATAACCAATCACACATAACACCTGACCCAACACACGATAACTAAATAGGAAACCAAATCAAACACTAACAAGGGACAGGTGTACAAACAGACAAAACCAAACAAACATGAAACATCGAACGGTGGTAGCTAGTACTCCGGGGACGACGACCGCCGAAGCCTGCCCGAACAAGGAGGAGGAGCAGCCTCGGCCGAAACCGTGACAGTACCCCCCCTTGACGCGCGGCTCCAGCCGTGCGCCGATCCCGGCCTCGGGGACGACCAGGACGACGCGGAGCAGGGCGCGTAGGATGACCCCGATGGAACTCGGTCAGCAGGGACAGGTCTAATATGTCCCTCCTCGGCACCCAGCACCGCTCCTCCGGGCCGTACCCCTCCCACTCCACGAGATATTGGAGACCCCCCATCCGGCGTCTCGAATCAAGGATGGACCTCACAGTGTACGCCGGAGCCCCCTCGATGTCCAACGGGGCGGAGGAGTCTCCTCTATCTCATAGTCCTGGAGTGGACCAGCTACCACCGGCCTGAGGAGAGACACATGGAACGAGGGGTTAATATTCCTGTAATCAATAGGCAGTTCTAACCTGTAACACACCTCGTTCAACCTCCTCAGGACTTTGAATGGCCCCACAAACCGCCGACCCAGCTTCCGGCAGGGCAGGCGGAGGGGCAGGTTTCTGGTCGAGAGCCAGACTCGATCTCCAGGTGCGTATACAGGCCCCTCACTGCGGTGGAGATCGGCGCTCGTCTTATGCCGACGGATGGCCCGCTGCAGATGAACGTGGGCAGCGTTCCATGTCTCCTCCGAGCGCCGCACCCACTCATCCACCGCAGGGGCCTCGATCTGGCTCTCGTGCCAAGGTGCCAGAACCAGCTGGTACCCTAACACACACTGGAAAGGGGTTAGTTGGGTGGAGGAGTGGCGGAGAGAGTTCTGTGCCATCTCGGCCCACGGAACGTATCTCGCCCACTCCTCCGGCCGGCCCTGGCAATAAGACCTCAGAAACCTACCCACATCCTGGTTGACACGTTCAACCTGCCCATTACTCTCCGGGTGGTAACCCGAGGTAAGGCTCACCGAAACCCCCAAACCGTTCCATAAAGGCTCTCCACACTCTGGAGGTGAACTGGGGGCCTCGATCAGACACTATATCCTCGGGTACCCCGTAATGCCGGAAGACATGGGTAAACAGAGCCTCAGCGGTCTGTAGGGCAGTAGGGAGACCCGGCATGGGAAGGAGACGACAGGCCTTCGAGAACCGATCCACAACGACCAGGATGGTAGTATTCCCCTGTGAGGGGGAAGGTCTGTAACAAAGTCCACCGAGAGGTGGGACCAGGGTCGTTGTGGAACGGGCAGGGGTTGTAGCTTACCCCTGGGCAAATGTCTGGGCGCCTTACACTGTGCACACACCGAACAGGAGGAGACATAAACCCTCACATCCCTGGCTAACGTTGGCCACCAGTACTTAGTGCTAAGGCAGTGAACTGTCCGGCCGATACCTGGATGTCCAGAGGAGGGGGACGTATGAGCCCAATAAATGAGGCGATCGCGTACCTCGAGTGGAACGTACGTCCGACCCACTGGACACTGTGGAGGACTTGGGTCGGTGCGTAACGCCCGCTCGATCTCTGCATCGACCTCCCATACCACCGGTGCCACCAGACAAGACTTTGGTAGTATGGGAGTGGGCTCAACGGACCTCTCCTCCGTGTCATACCGCCGAGACAGGGCATCTGCCTTCCCGTTCTGGGACCCAGGGATGTAAGTGATTTTAAACACAAACCGGGCTAGAAACATAGTCCAGCGGGCCTGGCGAGGATTCAGTCTCCTAGCTGCCCGGATGTACTCCAGGTTACGGTGGTCCGTCAAAATGAGGAAAGGGTGTTGAGCCCCCTCAAGCCAATGCCTCCACACCTTTAGGGCCTGTACCACGGCTAACAGCTCCCTGTCCCCTACATCATAATTCCGCTCCGCCGGACTGAGCTTCTTAGAATAAAAAGCACAGGGGCGGAGCTTAGGTGGTGTGCCAGACCGTTGTGAGAGGACGGCCCCAATACCGGCCTCGGACGCGTCTACCTCTACCTGGAATGGTAAAGCGGGATCCGGATGCTTGACATCATGGGAAAATCAAAATAAATCAAATTGTAGACCTCCACAAGTCTGGTTCATCCTTGGGAGCAATTTCCAAACGCCTGTAGGTACCACGTTCATCTATACAAACAATAGTACGCAAGTATAAACACCATGGGACCACGCAGCCGTCATACCGCTCAGGAAGAAGACACGTTCTGTCTCCTAGAGATGAACGTACTTTGGTGATAAGTGCAAATCAATCCCAGAACAACAGCAAAGGACCTTGTGAAGATGCTAGAGGAAACAGGTACAAAAGTATCTATATCCACAGTAAAACAAGTCCTATATCGACATAACCTGAAAGGCCACTCAGCAAGGAAGAAGCCACTGCTCCAAAACCACCATAAAAATGCCAGAGTACGGTTTGCAACTGAACATGGGGACAAAGATCATACTTTTTGGAGAAATGTCCTCTGGTCTGATGAAACAAAAATAGAACTGTTTGGCCATAATGACCATCGTTATGTCTGGAGGAAAAAGGGGGCGGCTTGCAAGCCGAAGAACACCATCTCAACCGTGAAGCACGGGGGTGGCAGCATCATGCTGTGGGGGTGCTTTGCTGCAGGAGGGACTGGTGCACTTCACAAAATAGATGGCATCATGAGGAAGGAAAATTATGTGGATATATTGAAGCAACATCTCAAGACATCAGTCAGGAAGTTAAAGCTTGGTCGCAAATGGGTCTTCCAAATGGACAATGACCCCAAGCATACTTCCAAAGTTGTGGCAAAATGGCTTAAGGACAACAAAGTCAAGGTATTGGAGTGGCCATCACAAAACCCTGACCTCAATCCTATAGAACATTTGTGGGCAGAACTGAAAAAGCGTGTGCGAGCAAGGAGGCCTACATACCTGACTCAGTTACACCAGCTCTGTCAGGAGGAATGGGCCAAAATTCACCCAACTTATTGTGGGAAGCTTGTGGAAGGCTACCCAAAACGTTTGACCCAAGTTAAACAATTTAAAGGCAATGCTACGAAATACTAATTGAGTGTATGTAAACTTCTGACCCACTGGGAATGTGATGAAAGAAATACAAGCTGGTTTTCCAGATATTTCAGTGTTCTATTGTTTCCAGTACTTGTCTTATATTATGTCCAATGTATTGTCCCTGTAAAAAACCTGTCTAATTAGGATGAATAATATCCGACAATACCTCTTTAATTCTAAGCACTATGCACTTTGCTAGAATTTTTGCATCACAACACTGAAGTGTAAGGGGCCTCCAGTTTTTTAAATGGACTGGATCTTTAAATTTACAATTTGGGTCCTGTTTCAGTAATAATGAAATCAGACCTTCTTGTTGAGTATCTGATAATCTACAATTTTTATAGGAGTGGTTAAAACATGCTAATAACGGTCCTCTGAGTACATCAAAAAAGGTTTGGTATACCTTAACTGGTATGCCATCCAGCCCTGTAGTTTTCCCGGACTTAATAAAGGCTTTAATTGCATCAAGAAGTTTTTCCTCTGTAATTTGGCCTTCATGTGAATCTTTCTGTACAGCTATTAATTTTACATTTTTAATAGGTTAGTGGAGATGGAGGAGACTGAAACGAAAATATATGCTTAAAGTACTTTGCCTCGTTTTTTTAAAATATAGTTTGGTGAATCATGGGTGACTCCGTCATTTGTAACAAGTTTCAGAAAAGTATTTTTGGTAGCATTTCTATGTTGAAGATTTACAACAACAAAAAAGTGCATTTTTCCCCATGTTTACATTTTACATTTTAGTCATTTAGCAGTCACTCTTATCCAGAGCGACTTACAGTTAGTGAGTGCATACATTTTCATACTGGCCCCCCGTGGGAAACGAACCCACAACCCTGGCGTTGCAAGCGCCATGCTCTACCAACTGAGCTACAGATATATAATGCCATGAGGCCATCAAATCAACACAGACATGTCCCATCCAGTTTGCTTTATTTTTTATAATATATTACACTTGATCTTTCTTGAATAAGTTCCTCCATTTCTTTTTGTTTTTCCTTTAACGTATTCTGTGCCTCTATGGTACTGTTTTTATTGCTATCTATCTGTACTGCTAGTCCCTCTATTTCCTTTCTTAATATGGATTATTTTGACTTTAATTGCTTTTGTTTTAAAGATTAGTATTGAATTGCATGTCCTTTAAAAGGTACATTTAAAAGTGTCCGATACAATAAGGGGATCTGCTATGTTATGTAGGAAAAAGTCAGTTATAAATTCTTCTGTCCTGGTTAAAAACAAGTTGTCATCCAATAGGCTTTGATTACATTTCCAATATCCTCGCCCACGTGGAAATTCAGTAAGAGTAATGTACATGCCAATTATTTGATGGTCCGACCGCATTCTGACCCCCATCAACACTTTTTAAACTTTTGGTGCCAGCGAGAATGACATAAGAAAGTAGTCAAGACGACTAGCTTGATTGAGCCTCTGCCGTGTACAGTGAGGAAAACAAGTATTTAGTGAGCCACCAATTGTGAAAGTTCTCCCACTTAAAAAGATGAGAGAGGCCTGTAATTTTCATCATAGGTACATGTCAACTATGACAGACACATTGAGAATTTTTTTTCCAGAAAATCACATTGTAGGATTTTTAATGAATTGATTTGCAAATTATGGTGGAAAATAAGTATTTGGTCACCTACAAACAAGCAAGATTTCTGGCTCTCACAGACCTGTAACTTCTTCTTTAAGAGGCTCCTCTGTCCTCCACTCGTTACCTGTATTAATGGCACCTGTTTGAACTTGTTATCAGTCTAAAAGACACCTGTCCACAACCTCAAACAGTCACACTCCAAACTCCACTATGGCCAAGACCAAAGAGCTGTCAAAGGACACCAGAAACAAAATTGTAGACCTGCACCAGGCTGGGAAGACTGAATCTGCAATAGGTAAGCAGCTTGGTTTGAAGAAATCAACTGTGGGATCAATTATTAGGAAATGGAAGACATACAAGACCACTGATAATCTCCCTCGATCTGGGGGCTCCACGCAAGATCTCACCCCGTGGGGTCAAAATGATCACAAGAACGGTGAGCAAAAATCCCAGAACCACACGGGGGGACCTAGTGAATGACCTGCAGAGAGCTGGGACCAAAGTAACAAAGCCTACCATCAGTAACACACTACGCCGCCAGGGACTCAAATCCTGCAGTGCCAGACGTGTCACCCTGCTTAAGCCAGTACATGTCCAGGCCCGTCTGAAGTTTGCTAGAGTGCATTTGGATGATCCAGAAGAGGATTGGGAGAATCACATATGGTCAGATGAAACCAAAATATAACTTTTTGGTAAAAACTCAACTCGTCGTGTTTGGAGGACAAAGAATGCTGAGTTGCATCCAAAGAACACCATACCTACTGTGAAGCATGGGGGTGGAAACATCATGCTTTGGGGCTGTTTTTCTGCAAAGGAACCAGGACGACTGATCCGTGTAAAGGAAAGAATGAATGGGGCCATGTATCGTGAGATTTTGAGTGAAAACCTCCTTCCATCAGCAAGGGCATTGAAGATGAAACGTGGCTGGGTCTTTCAGCATGACAATGATCCCAAACACACCGCCCGGGCAACGAAGGAGTGGCTTCGTAAGAAGCATATCAAGGTCCTGGAGTGGCCTAGCCAGTCTCCAGATCTCAACCCCATAGAACATATTTGGAGGGAGTTGAAAGTCCGTGTTGCCCAGCGACAGCCCCAAAACATCACTGCTCTAGAGGAGATCTGCATGGAGGAATGGGCCAAAATACCAGCAACAGTGTGTGAAAACCTTGTGAAGACTTACAGAAAACGTTTGACCTGTGTCATTGCCAACAAAGGGTATGTAACAAAGTATTGAGAAACTTTTGTTATTGACCAAATACTTATTTTCCACCATAATTTGCAAATAAATTCATAAAAAATCCTACAATGTGATTTTCTGGAATTCTTTTTCTCATTTTGTCTGTCATAGTTGACGTGTACCTATGATGAAAATTACAGGCCTCTCTCATCTTTTTAAGTGGGAGAACTTGCACAATTGGTGGCTGACTAAATACTTTTTTCCCCCACTGTAAATAGTTACGCTCAAATTGAAAAAAACATTCAACAATATAAAGAGGATTTCTATCATCATAATGGAGGATGTAGATTATATCTCACATTCCAGTGTTGGAACTTGGAAACAAGGCTGCATGGGAGTTCTCTGTGCAGCCAATGGCAATATCCACTTTAGGTATAATGCAAAATAATGGAAATTCACTTGTGGATTTAACAGTTCTAAAGCAGTTCCACCTCCGACACGTCATAACAACCGTTATGCGGATGTCGGCTAAAGCGGATCTGATTGGATAGAGCTCCCATAATTTTGAATATTTTCTGTAATTATTCTCACTTTGAAAATGTTGAGTCGGTTGTGTCGATCTGTAAGAGAAAAAAAATCTAATTTAATCATTCTTTTAAAATATAATTTTAAAGCAGCAAAATGTAAAGACTGTGCAAGGGGTGTGTACACGTTCACTATCAACTGTAGACGAACATCAATTGTAAAAACATTTCTATCCTCTTTTACTCTAGAGAACAAAACAACAACACAACACAACACACACCAGACCATGACAGAATGGTTATGCATCACAGGGGAAGCAGGAAGTTGGACCCGTTGGTCACATTAGAAAATGGGTGAATTCCAGTGGTGGCTGGTGGCACTTATAAATCGGAGGACGGGTTTATAGTTTATAGTTCCATGTTGATACCATTCCATTTCACTCCATTCCAGACATTATTATGAGACGTCCTCCCCTCACCAGCCTCCCCTGGAATACGTACAACTAACAAGTAGTCAAATAGTATCATTTTAAGGATAAAGGGACAGAGAGTGATGAGACCATGTACTCTCAGAGTAAAACGCTGATTCTCAATGATTGACTATCTACGATGAGTACAACGTTTGTGTGGGACTACCATGACAACTACCACCGCTAGAGAGTGCTATTCTAACAGAAGGAACGGTAATTCCGTTATATGTCGGACACTGCAGTTTTGTTGTTTGTAAAATAAAAATAAACTCCAACCATCACGGGAGTTCCGAGGGACACTGATGGAATCAAACTAGTAGTACTCTCTAAAAAGCACAAATTCAACATTTACATTTACATCCCGTATTGGAAAACCGTTTCTGTTTCTACTGTGAATGCTATGCTAGGGTGGCCGATTGACGACTCGTTGATGAAATGGGAGATATCTATTGATAATGTCTACCTGTGGTGGTGAAGTCCAGGAAGGGTTTCACTTCTCCCCTCTCAGTTGCCTGACACCTCCACTTCCTGTTGTTGTCCCTCCACTTCCTGTTGTTGTCCCTCCTTCTGGAGAGGCACAGTCAGAAGCCATGGTTACACCTCAAGATGATCCGATCACTGTCTGATTCCCTGGTCCCTCCCCCTTATTCCACAAGCAGTATAAATCGACAAACAGCACACTTTAATAGTCAATCGGTTTCGTTTTTTTTTCTCATCATTACAGCCTGTATTTGTTATCCAACGATTTAAGACTGGGAGTAATAAGCTACTGTCCCGATATCCTCCACCTGTCCACAGCCGTACAAATAAATATAATTTAATATCCTCCTGTTTTAAAAAACAGTAAAACCGCTTTGTAGGCCTACGTGCATTGGTTGTAGGCCTACGTGCATTGGTTGTGGGCAGGCTCTGTCGTAGCCGGCCACGACCGGGAGACCCATGGGGCGGCGCACAATTGGCCCAGCGTCGTCCAGGGTAGGGGAGGGAATGGCCGGCAGGGATGTAGCTCAGTTGGTAGAGCATGGCGTTTGCAACGCCAGGGTTGTGGGTTCGATTCCCACGGGGGGCCAGTATGAAAAACATAAAATAATGTATGCACTAACTGTAAGTCGCTCTGGATAAGAGCGTCTGCTAAATGACTAAAATGTTAATGTAAAAATGTATTTTAAGCAGGTCTTATGAAGAATAGGATACCAAAATCTGTATTTTGAAGAATCTCTAATATGATGGCCTATTATAAAACAAATGATAAAAAAAAAAACATGGATAAAAAGCGGCAATGGATACAAATTGCAAAGGGGCACGCTGGTAAAGCAAATACTATCGCTTTCTAAGGGAATAAAGTGTAAAATTTTAAAGTAGCCTAAAGAGTCCTTCATATTGTAGCCTACGTCATATTGGACAGGCTCATGCTTACAGAAAGCGCCTTTACACATCAGTTTGGACAATATTGTGCACTTTATTGCTAGCTATTTGTCTGGAAAATGCAAAAAGATTCACAGAATATAATATAATATTATAAAATCTAAAAGGATTGCATTATATTCACTAGAGATATCCGTTTTTTTTATTTATTTTTTGTTTTGTTGCATGGGCTGTGTCTCAATCCACCGCATCCGCCTGTGTCACCCTTCCTCATCTGTGGTGGAAGGTGGCCGAGCTACAGCGGTGTTTTGTCAAGACCAGGAGACGTCCCGAAAATCGGTCTTCTCACGAAAACATCTGTAGCGTCCGAACGGTTTTTGGCCTAACTATTATGAAAAGATGAGACTCTCAAGAAACACAATGGTGTTCTGCTCTATGACCCCCACAAGTGTCTTCGGGACTAGTCTGAAGTTAACCCATACAAATAAATGGAAGTATGGTCGTTTTGTGCCAAAAAAAATAAGGGGTTAAATGTGTCCAAAAAAACCTTAAATATTTCCTGATCTTTCTTATGTCTCCTAGTTATAGGACAGACACTTCAGAACGTTATTCCTTGTGATTTATTTTTTGACTGTCTTTTTGGTTCTCTGCGGAAAGGGTTCTACATGGAACCCAAAAGGGTTCTAAACAGGCTTTATCCTATGGGGACAGCCGAAGAACCCTTTTAGGTTCTAGATAGTGTAGAACAGAAAACCAGCAGTACTCCGGCCCTCCTAGGGTAAGATTTGGTCCTCTGTAGCTCAATTGGTAGAGCACGGCGCTTGTAACGCCCAGGGTAGTGGGTTTGATCCCCGGGACCACCCATACGTAAAAATGTATGCACACATGACTGTAAATCGCGTTGGATAAAAGCGTCTGCTAAATGGCATATTATTATTATTATTATTATTATTATTATTATTATTATTATTATTTTAATACCCCTGGTATTGCCTATCTTTACCATGGTAACTCAACTGTTTCTTTTGTTTGGTTGCAAAATGCAAATACAAAACTGTGTGAAATGACTCTGTTCCTCTTACTGACATTCTGTGGTGGAACCATTTCTCTCTCTGCCCAGCCTCAGAAAAACAGAAGTGGTCTGAGCTGAAGGACCAGTGTTGCTGACACGTGTGTGTGTGTGTGAATGTGTGTTTGTGTGTATGCATGTCCGTGTGTCCGTGTGTGTGTGAATGTGTGTGTGTGTGTATGCATGTCCGTGTGTGTGTGTGTGAATGTGTGTGTGTGTGTATGCAGGTCCGTGTGTGTGTGTGAATGTGTGTGTGTGTGTATGCATGTCCGTGTGTGTGTGAATGTGTGTGTGTGTGTATGCATGTCCGTGTGTGTGTGTGTGAATGTGTGTGTGTGTGTGTATGCAGGTCCGTGTGTGTGTGTGAATGTGTGTGTGTGTGTGAATGTGTGTGAATGTGTGTGTGTGTGTATGCATGTCCGTGTGTGTGTGAATGTGTGTTTGTGTGTGTGTGTGTATGCATGTCTGTGTGTGTGTGTGAATGTGTGTTTGTGTGTATGCATGTCCGTGTGTGTGTGAATGTGTGTTTGTGTGTATGCATGTCCGTGTGTGTGTGAATGTGTGTTTGTGTGTATGCAGGTCCGTGTGTGTGTGAATGTGTGTGTGTGTATGCATGTCCGTGTGTGTGTAAATGTGTGTTTGTGTGTATGCAGGTCCGTGTGTGTGTGAATGTGTGTGTGTGTGTGTATGCATGTCCGTGTGTGTGTGAATGTGTGTGTGTGTGAATGTGTGTGAATGTGTGTATGTGTGTGTGTGTGTATGCATGTCCGTGTGTGTGTGAATGTGTGTGTGTGTGTGTATGCAGGTCCGTGTGTGTGTGTGAATGTGTGTGTGTGTGTATGCATGTCCGTGTGTGTGTGAATGTGTGTGTGTGTGTGTGTGTATGCATGTCCGTGTGTGTGTGAATGTGTGTGTGTGTGAATGTGTGTATGTGTGTGTGTGTGTGTATGCATGTCCGTGTGTGTGTGAATGTGTGTTTGTGTGTGTGTGTGTATGCATGTCCGTGTGTGTGTGTGAATGTGTGTTTGTGTGTATGCAGGTCCGTGTGTGTGTGAATGTGTGTTTGTGTGTTTGTGTGTATGCAGGTCCGTGTGTGTGTGAATGTGTGTTTGTGTGTTTGTGTGTATGCATGTCCGTGTGTGTGTGTGTGTGAATGTGTGTGTGTGTGTATGCAGGTCCGTGAATGTGTGTGTGTGTGTATGCATGTCCGTGTGTGTGTGAATGTGTGTGTGTGTTATTTCCATGGTGAGGATGCAGCGACCTCAACACCCAGAACCAGCTACTGGCAAGCTATTCAATTTGGTTCTGGGAACAGTTTAGTTCTGGTAGAACACTGGTGTGTAAATAGAATTTCTGACATTTTAAGCTAACATCCCCATTGGTTACCAGCGGGCCAGCAACCAGAGGGTTGCCGGTTCGAATCCCAGGTCCGATGGGAAAATCTGGTGTAGAGTGAGGTGTCATCCTAAATACCCTCTCCTGCCATTGTGCCCTTGAGTAAGGCACCTAACAACTGCTCCAGGGCTGCTGCATTGTGGCTGACCCATTGCTTCCAACCTCTTGGGGTGTGTGTAAAAAGACACATTTCCGTTCTCTGCAAGATGGACAAAAAAGTATTCTTCTTCTTCTTCTTCTTCCTCTCTCCCCCTCCTCCTCCTCCTCCCCCTCCCCCTCCTCTTCTTCCTCCTTCTTGTTTCAGACTGTGGGGAGAAGATCACCCTGTGTCTCTCCATCCTCCTCACCCTCTTCCTCCTTCTTGTTTCAGACTGTGGGGAGAAGATCACCCTGTGTATCTCCGTCCTCCTCTCCCTCACCGTCTTCCTGCTCCTCATCACAGAGATCATCCCGTCCACCTCCCTGGTCATCCCTCTGATTGGAGAGTACCTCCTCTTCACCATGATCTTCGTCACTCTCTCCATCGTCATCACTGTGTTTGTCCTCAACGTCCACCACCGCTCCCCGGGGACCCATAAGATGCCTCGCTGGGTCCACTCTGTCTTCCTGGACCTGATCCCCAGGTGGCTGTTCATGAGGCGGCCGGCGCCGGACGGAAGGAGACGCAGGTTGTTGTTGCTCCAGCAGGGGGCAGCGGTGGCACAACACCAGGGACGGACTACAACCACCACGAGACCACCAGGTGAGGTGGTAATAACAGGACCATGAATAATAAGTTGGTAGACTTTATTGTGATTTATAGGGCCGGTTTCCCAGGTTAAGCGTAGTCTAGGACTAAACATCATTCTTAATGGTGATTTTCTATTGAAAGTGCTTCTTAGTCCAAGACTAGGCAGACAATGATAAACATTGTGTCCGGGAAACTGGCCCTCAATATATGTATGACTGAGGCAACTTTATGCGTAGTTTAAATGTATCAAGTCCAATCATTAATTCCTTCATCCAGGCCTAGACCATCCTCCCTGCCTCAGCACCTCAGCCAGCTGGCTCCGGGATGGAGGAGGGACCAGGGAGGACCCCCGGGGACGGACCCCATGTTATGAGGACCTGGAGCTGGGGGCGCTGACCTCCTACTTCTCCTTCCGTCCTCCGTCACCCAGACCCCCGGGCTCCACCCATCCGCCCCAGCAGAACCACCCACCCCAAGGGGCAGGGGGGCCCCAGAACCGCCTGGATGGTGGAAGTGGACGAGGAGGAGTGAATAGAAGGATTAACCCCACCCAGCGACTGGAGAAGATGGATAACTTGGTGTCAGAGTCTTTGTCTCCCAGCGTGATACGGGCTCTGGAAGGACTGCACTACATTGCAGATCACCTGAGGGCAGAGGACGCTGACTTTAGTGTGAGTGTTTATGACATACTATAACACAACTAAACTGGCAGCACTAGTAACACTGATATTGCAGATAGTTGAATGTACTCATTCTGATAAATGACTAAAAAGTCAAAATGTAAAAAGAAAAGTGGTTACCGTTCATTCAAGTCTCTCCTCTCCTCCATCTCTCCATCCAGGTGAAGGAAGACTGGAAGTATGTTGCCATGGTGATCGACCGTATCTTCCTGTGGATGTTTATTATCGTGTGTCTGCTGGGGACCATCGGGCTCTTCCTCCCCCCCTGGCTGGCCGGCATGATCTAGGACTTGGGGTCTGCGACCCCATCCCGGAGTGGGTACCATAGGACTGGCACTACAATGACCGGCTGGTGGTATGAGTAGAGACAGATGGACTGTGACCTTTCAGTAGCACCATCTCGTGGAAGCCTAATGAGGAAACTAAGTTAGTAGGATGACTGGCACTACCAATGAGGGAGTTCCATTTAAGTGCACCGGGCTATGGCCCGTGACGTGAACGGGCAAGAGCGGTGAGGGAGGAGCGCCCTGCTACAGTGACCTGCGCCGCTCGGTCATGTTGTCAACAAAGGCAGCATGGTGCATCATCCAGAAACAACTCTTTTCCATAAAATATATATGTTAGAATTTTCAAAATAGTTTTAATTGTGAAAGGCTGATAAAACCTTTGTTATCAAAAGCAATCACTTTTGCATGTGAAAACACAGAATCCTGCTTAACCTACGTCACTTTTGTTTGAGCAAACTTCACCATCGGCCAAAACGGGTCACCTGGCTCACACGCTAACCCGGTTCGGGGCATTCATAGAATCCCTTAAAATGTACTGCTTCGTATTGGAGAAGCAATGACTTGTGGGTAAATTCTATCCAATAAGGTGATTTGGCTGCTTTTCAAGGAAGTAAAGGGGCATTCTCTCTCTCTCTCTCTCTCTCTCTCTCATGATGTTGCTGTGTAGTAAAGACTGTATAAATTGAAATGCCTGTTCTGGGGATCAACAGGAATCAAAATGCTTGATTTAATGTTTCTACCGAGAGCACTGATGGAAGTCCATACAATACTCCAATGTAAGAATAAGGGAACATCCTCAAAAACCACAAATGTTCTACAATTACAACACTTATTATTTTGTCATAATGGTGTCTGACATTTGTATTCAAAATCATTCCATTGTCATATCCATAATGATACAGATGAATACAAGATAGGGCAAAGATAGAAGGATGCAGTATATTAACATATTTTCAAAAGGGTATTTTCATAACATATACTATAAAACTGATGTAAAAATTGTGATTAAAAAAAAGGTGATGGGCAGCAGTAGTATTATATCTATCAAGTCTAAGTCTAGAAACAGCTTCACACATTCCATAAATAACAAAGATGCTTAAAAAAAATTGTGTCACACTAAAACAATACAATTGATCTGGCATTACTACGAAGAAACACATGAAGATAACCAGGAAGTAAATTCCCCGTTATCTTATACAGTGCCTTGCAAAAGTATTCATCCCCCTTGCCGTTTTTCCTATTTTGTTGCATTACAACCTGTCATTTAAATTGATTTTTATTTTACATGTAATGGACATACACAAAATAGTCCAAATTGGTGATGTGAAATGAAAAAAAAAAAACTGAAAAGTTGTGCGTGCATATGTATTCACCCCCTTTGCTATGAAGCCCCTAAATAAGATCTGGTGCAACCAATTACCTTCAGAAGTCACATAATTAGTTAAATAAAGTCCACCTGTGTGCATGATCTGTCACATGATCTCAGTATATATACACCTGTTCTGAAAGGCCCAGAGTCTGCAACACCACTAAGCAAGGGGCACCATGAAGACCAAGGAGCTCTCCAAACAGGTCAGGGACAAAGTTGTGGAGAAGTACAGATCAGGGTTGGGTTAAACTTTGAACATACAATGGAGCACCATTAAATCCATTATTAAAAAATGGAAAGAATATGGCACCACAACAAACCTGCCAAGAGAGGGCCGCCCACCAAAACTCACAGACCAGGCAAGGAGGGCATTAATCAGAGAGGCAACAAAGACACCAAAGATAACTCTGAAGGAGCTGCAAAGCTCCACAGTGGAGATTGGAGTATCTGTCCATAGGACCACTTTAAGCTGAACACTCCACAGTGCTGGGCTTTACAGAAGAGTGGCCAGAAAAAAGCCATTGCTTAAAGAAAATAATAAGCAAACACTTTTGGTGTTCGCCAAAAGGCATGTGGGAGACTCCCCAAACATATGGAAGAAGGTACTCTGGTCAGATGAGACTAAAATTGAGCTTTTTGGCCATCAAGGAAAACGCTATGTCTGGCGCAAACCCAACACCTCTCATCACCCCGAGAACACCATCCCCACAGTGAAGCATGGTGGTGGCAGCATCATGCTGTGGGGCCGTTTTTAATTGACAGTGACTGGGAAACTGGTCAGAATTGAAGGAATGATGGATGGCGCTAAATACAGGGAAATTCTTGAGGGAAACCTGTTTCAGTCTTCCAGAGATTTGCGACTGGGACGGAGGTTCACCTTCCAGCAGGAGAATGACCCTAAGCATACTGCTAAAGCAACACTCTAGTGGTTTAAGAGGAAACATTTAAATGTCTTGGAATGGCCTAGCCAAAGCCCAGACCTCAATCCAATTGAGAATCTGTGATATGACTTAAAGATTGCTGTACACCAGCGGAACCCATCCAACTTGAAGGAGCTGGAACAGTTTTGCCTTGAAGAATGGGTAAAAATCCCAGTGGCTAGATGTGCCAAGCTTATAGAGACATTCCTCCAGAGACTTGCAGCTGTAATTGCTGCAAAAGGTGGCTCTACAAAGTATTGACTTTGGGTGGGTGAATAGTTATGTATGCTCAAGTTCTTTGTCCTATTTCTTGTTTGTTTCACACACAAAAAAAATTTGCATCTTCAAAGTGGTAGGCATGTTGTGTAAATCAAATGATACAAACCCCAAAGAAATCCATTTTAATTCCAGGTTGTAAGGCAACAAAATAGGAAGAATGCCAAAGGGTGTGAATACTTTTGCAAGCCACTGTACCTAAGCAGACAGAGAGAATGTGACTATTTATAAAAGGCTTTTCTTAAAGAGATTCTCCGATAATTTTGTATACGTTTTAGCCAGTAGTTCTGAACTAGCGCTTAGGAGCCTATAGTGGTCCCTGTAAATTGCGTACTACATCACATATGTGCAGATATGTGAACCACGTAATTGCTCTCTCTCTCTCTGCTGTGTCATTGGGCCCGCCCTGCAACCTTATTGGATAACGCTGGGCATGCCTCTTGCAAGCAGTCAGTCAAATGCGAGGGGCTGAAGCTCATTGGCTAGAACTCTTAATTACTAGGGGCTGGCCCACGTGGTGGGAAATGTAGGCAAAATGGCACGGCACAACTTCAAGAAAAACAGTCACTTTCAAACTAGGGATTTCGTGGCTAATTGAGGTAAAACCGTAATGAATAGATTATGCGTGTATGAACTACACGTTGACACATCCAGCCCAAAGCGGGAGGTTAAAAAAATACTTAGCAGTCGCCAAAGTTCCGGAGCATGTCTTTAATTTAAAACTCTTGAGATAAACAGATATCACACAAGAATGTCATATTTTCTGTCCATTTGAATCCTGACATTACATTTTAGTCATACTGATGCCGCTTATCTCGACTATTGTACCTGCAAGTCACTGATGTCCATCCAATCAGTCGCAACATGTTCGGCTCTGACCTGTCCTCCAGTGGAAGAAAAAAAACAACCCACATGGAAATCCTCCCATCCATCCATCCATCCAGACGGGGTGTCCTGTGGGTATTTACCCCACTATGGGTCCTCCGGTTTGGGCTTGGCCAGGTTGGCCCTGACCCTGGCCTGGTCCACAGCATCCAGGAGGTTCTTCCCGTCCATGGCCAGGTTGTGTGCTGCAGTCAGCATCTGTTTCTTACACTCCTCCTTCAGAGAGGTGATTGCGTTCTGCTGGGCCAGACGCATCTTACTGATCAACTCTGCCATGTCGTTGTTCAACAGCTTTTGGGTGCCCTCGATCTGAGAGGAGGGGAGAGGATTGGAGAGAGTGAAAAGTTAATGGTAGCCTGCATGCTAGCATGTTTTCTCTTTTAGCCAACTCCTTTGTCATTGTTCCTAAGTGAACATCTCAGTGGAACAAGAGAATAGAGGGATTGAGAGACTGAGGATATACTGTTGAGGGCAGGGGATATACTGTTGAGGACGGGGGATATACTGTTGAGGACGGGGGATATACTGTTGAGGACGGGGGATATACTGTTGAGGACGGGGGATATACTGTTGAGGGCAGGGGATATACTGTTGAGGACAGGGGATATGCTGTTGAGGACAGGGGATATGCTGTTGAGGCCGGGGGATATGCTGTTGAGGGCAGTGGATATGCTGTTGAGGACGGGGGATATGCTGTTGAGGACGGGGGATATGCTGTTGAGGACGGGGGATATACTGTTGAGGACGGGGGATATACTGTTGAGGACGGGGGATATACTGTTGAGGACGGGGGATATACTGTTGAGGACGGGGGATATACTGTTGAGGACGGGGGTATATACTGTTGAGGACGGGGTATATACTGTTGAGGACGGGGGTATATACTGTTGAGGACGGGGATATACTGTTGAGGACGGGGTATATACTGTTGAGGACGGGGGATATACTGTTGAGGACGGGGGATATACTGTTGAGGACGGGGGATATACTGTTGAGGACGGGGGATATACTGTTGAGGGCGGGGGATATACTGTTGAGGGCGGGGGATATACTGTTGAGGGCAGGGGATATACTGTTGAGGGCAGGGGATATACTGTTGAGGACGGGGGATATACTGTTGAGGACGGGGGATATACTGTTGAGGACGGGGGATATACTGTTGAGGGCGGGGGATATACTGTTGAGGGCGGGGGATATACTGTTGAGGGCGGGGGATATACTGTTGAGGGCGGGGGATATACTGTTGAAGGCGGGGGATATACTGTTGAGGACGGGGGATATACTGTTGAGGACGGGGGATATACTGTTGAGGACGGGGGATATACTGTTGAGGACGGGGGATATACTGTTGAGGACGGGGGATATACTGTTGAGGACGGGGGATATACTGTTGAAGGCGGGGATATACTGTTGAGGGCGGGGGATATACTGTTGAGGACGGGGGATATACTGTTGAGGACGGGGGATATACTGTTGAGGACGGGGGATATACTGTTGAGGACGGGGATATACTGTTGAGGGCGGGGATATACTGTTGAGGGCGGGGGATATACTGTTGAGGGCGGGGGATATACTGTTGAGGGCGGGGGATATACTGTTGAGGGCGGGGGATATACTGTTGAGGGCGGGGGATATACTGTTGAGGACGGGGGATATACTGTTGAGGACGGGGGATATACTGTTGAGGACGGGGGATATACTGTTGAGGACGGGGGATATACTGTTGAAGGCGGGGGATATACTGTTGAGGACGGGGGATATACTGTTGAGGACGGGGGATATGCTGTTGAGGACAGGGGATATACTGTTGAGGACGGGGGATATGCTGTTGAGGGCAGGGGATATACTGTTGAGGACGGGGGATATACTGTTGAGGACGGGGGATATACTGTTGAGGACGGGGGATATACTGTTGAGGACGGGGGATATGCTGTTGAGGGCAGGGGATATACTGTTGAGGACAGGGGATATGCTGTTGAGGACGGGGGATATGCTGTTGAGGGCAGTGGATATGCTGTTGAGGACGGGGGATATGCTGTTGAGGACGGGGGATATGCTGTTGAGGACGGGGGATATACTGTTGAGGACGGGGGATATACTGTTGAGGACGGGGGATATACTGTTGAGGACGGGGGATATACTGTTGAGGACGGGGGGATATACTGTTGAGGACGGGGGATATACTGTTGAGGACGGGGGATATACTGTTGAGGACGGGGGATATGCTGTTGAGGACAGGGGATATACTGTTGAGGACGGGGGATATACTGTTGAGGACGGGGGATATACTGTTGAGGACGGGGGATATACTGTTGAGGACGGGGGATATACTGTTGAGGACGGGGGATATACTGTTGAGGACGGGGGATATACTGTTGAAGGCAGGGGATATACTGTTGAGGACGGGGGATATACTGTTGAAGGCAGGGGATATACTGTTGAGGACGGGGGATATACTGTTGAAGGCAGGGGATATCGGAGAGAAGGAGTGAGGTAAAAGGGAGAAGGTTGTTACTGTACCTCTGTCCTGATGGACTCATGCAGGGTAGGTAGAATATCATCCACACTGTGGATCAGACTCCGTAAGGTCAGCCCTATAGACTGGAGCGAGAGGGGAGTCTTTAATCAATAAAATACGTCCTGGCAAGTCAAGCTGTTACCGTGGCTACGGATACACGCCCCGCCACTCCTAAAATAAAGGCGTGGAATGCAATAGTTTGAACAGTTCTGTGTACAACATTAAGTTTGTAGGCTACACCAGTGACCAGACAAAAGGTATCAAGGAGGGGGGAGTGGAACTCAGCACAGCATCTACATAGGAAGCGGACTAGACACTCAGCACAGCATCTACATAGGAAGCGGACTAGACACTCAGCACAGCAGCTACATAGGAAGCGGACTAGACACTCAGCACAGCATCTACATAGGAAGCGGACTAGACACTCAGCACAGCATCTACATAGGAAGCGGACTAGGCACTCAGCACAGCATCTACATAGGAAGCGGAGTGGGTACTCAGCACAGCATCTACATAGGAAGCGGACTAGACACTCAGCACAGCATCTACATAGGAAGTGGACTAGGCACTCAGCACAGCATCTACATAGGAAGCGGACTAGACACTCAGCACAGCATCTACATAGGAAGTGGACTAGACACTCAGCACAGCAGCTACATAGGAAGCGGACTAGACACTCAGCACAGCATCTACATAGGAAGCGGACTAGACACTCAGCACAGCATCTACATAGGAAGCGGACTAGACACTCAGCACAGCATCTACATAGGAAGTGGACTAGACACTCAGCACAGCATCTACATAGGAAGCGGACTAGACACTCAGCACAGCATCTACATAGGAAGCGGACTAGACACTCAGCACAGCATCTACATAGGAAGCGGACTAGACACTCAGCACAGCAGCTACATAGGAAGCGGACTAGACACTCAGCACAGCATCTACATAGGAAGCGGACTAGACACTCAGCACAGCAGCTACATAGGAAGCGGACTAGACACTCAGCACAGCATCTACATAGGAAGCGGACTAGACACTCAGCACAGCATCTACATAGGAAGCGGACTAGACACTCAGCACAGCATCTACATAGGAAGCGGACTAGACACTCGGCACAGCATCTACATAGGAAGCGGACTAGACACTCAGCACAGCATCTACATAGGAAGCGGACTAGACACTCAGCACAGCAGCTACATAGGAAGCGGACTAGACACTCAGCACAGCAGCTACATAGGAAGCGGAGTGGGTACTCAGCTACGTAAAAATTAATCCTGCACATGCGCAGAAATATCAGTATTTTTAGCCTGGGCAAATTGGGATACAGAAACTCCATATCTTATAATGCTTCTGTGGGTCCATTGCCTCTATCCTACAGCAGACCTGGGTACAGTCAAATACTTTCATATACTTATATTATATTATATATATTATATATATACTTGAGCTGCCCTTGATTGAGTTCGCCCGGTACAATGGGACTCATTTTCCCAAAAGTGGAACTCCAAGCTGAATCACAAGTGTCTGATTCAGGTTTCCTACGGGACTAGTCACCACCTTCCATGTCTTTACCTTCACTATGTTGATGTATTGTTCAGGCTGTAGTGTGTTGACATCGTTCTTCAGCTGCACCACCACCTTGACCAGCTCCATCACCGCCTGGTACACCTGGTCATCTGACCGGTCCAGCTCTGCTGTGGGGAAGGCCTGGGCTGTGGGGACGGGGAGACGTGGGGGCTTGTCTGGCGGGGCTGGGGTTTCAGAGAAGGAGGGAGAGAGGGAGGGAGGGAGGGGAGGGGGAGAGAGAAGAGGGGGAGAGAGAGGGAGGGAGAGAGAGGGAGGCGGGGGAAGAGAGGGGAGGGAGGCGGGGGAAGGGGGAGGCGGGGGGAGAGGGAGGCGGGGGGAGATAGGGGGGAGAGAGGGAGGGGTGTATGAGAAGGACTGGAGGATGTTTATGATACTTTTGTTACACTTAATCAACTTCCATTTCATACGACTAGATATTCTGAAGGACCACTCACCATGTTCAGTCTCAGCTTCAGGTGACTACAGACAGAGACAAAAAGCAGAATAACTATAGAAACCTGACTAATCATCGTACCTACTACAACTCCATATCGCATAGCAGATTTGTTACCAATTCATAGTGATTTCATGTAAATGGACAGACAGATGAGTGAATGACAGACCAGAAAAACAGAGGCTGCGGTAACACTAAACCTAAAGCCTACAGGTATAATGCTTTAGAACTGGGTCGGTCTTTAGAAATGTTATTTTTTTTCAAAATCATCTCGCGGGCCGGATTAAACCCGTTTGCGGGCCTGATCCGGCCCGCGGGCCGTACGTTTGACACCCCTGCTTTAGAACTTGTTATATGCATGTATGAGCTTTTAAAAAGACACATACCAGTGGACTGGAGGCGTCCTCCTGTCCCATGGGATCCTGTAAAGGAACAAGTAGCTTCAGGTTCATTTGACACTATATGGACGTGGACCGTCGATTGGCCACGGACCCCATGGGGACAGTCAGTTCAAAAACAGACCCACTGAGAGTGAGAGTTACGGGACTGGTGGTTAGGGTGGAGAGGGGGTTGGTTGATAAGGTGGACGAAAGGTAGTTATGGTGGACAGGGCGTACAGAGCGCTAGTTGTTAGGGCGGACTAGGGCCTGGTTGCTAGGGCAGGTTACTAGGTCTAGGGTGGTAAAGGTCGAAGGTGTATTAACCACCAGGAGTCGTTACTCCTTGGTCAGCCACTTGTTGTTAAGGGGTGTTGTTAGGGTGGTTTGCTAGGTCTAGGGGGGAATATGTTGGAGGTATATTCCCCACCAGGAGTCTCTCCTCCTTGGTCAGCCACTTGTTGTTAGGGTGGTTGCTAGGGCGGGTTGCTAGGTATAGTGGTGTAAAGGTCGGAGGTGTTTTCCCCACCAGGAGTCTCTCCTCCTTGGTCAGCCACTTGTTGTTAGGGTGGTTGCTAGGGCAGGTTGCTAGGGCGGGTTGCTAGGTCTAGGGGGGTAAAGGTCGGAGGTGTATTCCCCGCCAGGAGTCGTTACTCCTTGGTCAGCCACTTGTTGTTAAGGGGTTGTTAGGGTGGTTGTTAGGGTGGTTTGCTAGGTCTAGGGGGGTAAAGGTCGGAGGTGTTTTCCCCACCAGGAGTCTCTCCTCCTTGGTCAGCCACTTGTTGTTAGGGTGGTTGTTAGGGTGGGTTGCTAGGGCGGGTTGCTAGGTCTAGGGGGGTAAAGGTCGGAGGTGTTTTCCCCACCAGGAGTCTCTCCTCCTTGGTCAGCCACTTGTTGTTAGGGTGGTTGTTAGGGTGGGTTGCTAGGGCGGGTTGCTAGGTCTAGGGGGGTAAAGGTCGGAGGTGTTTTCCCCACCAGGAGTCTCTCCTCCTTGGTCAGCCATTTGTTATCCTCCATCATCTGTTGTTTCTGTTGTCTCATCGTCTCCTGCATACGCTGTCTCTCCATCTGCCACAACCGCTGGGCGTCCTCCTTACTGGACGGCTCCACAACGAACTCACCCTCCTATTGGAAGGGAGACACACACACACACCAATCCTATAGTACAGAGCTAGTAATACGGTAGCCTTGCTTGTTGGGCTTATAGCAGTAACACAGGGCTTTAACACAAGCACAGGACCACATGACTTGGATCATCATAGAGACCTAACGTAGAAGGCGTAAATGAAACGGAAGCTAGGTTGAAGATACTGTATCCCTGAAAAACAGATGCTTACGGTTTCTTTAAACCCCCGCTGAGGGTGGAAATAGAGTAACCAGAGTCTAGAAGGAAGTAGACTAGAACTAGATAACCAGAGTCTAGAATTAAGTAGACTAGAACTAGATAACTAGAGCCTAGAATTAAGTAGAATAAAACTAGATAACTAGTCTAGAATTAAGTAGACTAGAACTAGATAACTAGAGTCTAGAATTAAGTAGACTAGAACTAGATAACTAGAGTCTAGAATTAAGTAGACTAGAACTAGATAACTAGAGTCTAGAATTAAGTAGAATATAACTAGATAACTAGAGTCTAGAATTAAGTAGAATATAACTAGATAACTAGTCTAGAATTAAGTAGACTAGAACTAGATAACTAGAGTCTAGAATTAAGTAGACGACTAGATAACTAAGTCTAGAATGCTAGATAACTAGAGTCTAGAATTAAGTAGACTAGAACTAGATAACTAGAGTCTAGAATTAAGTAGACTAGAACTAGATAACTAGAGTCTAGAATTAAGTAGACTAGAACTAGATAACTAGAGTCTAGAATTAAGTAGAATATAACTAGATAACTAGTCTAGAATTAAGTAGACTAGAACTAGATAACTAGAGTCTAGAATTAAGTAGACTAGAACTAGATAACTAGAGTCTAGAATTAAGTAGACTAGAACTAGATAACTAGAGTCTAGAATTAAGTAGACTAGAACTAGATAACTAGAGTCTAGAATTAAGTAGACTAGAACTAGATAACTAGAGTCTAGAATTAAGTAGACTAGAACTAGATAACTAGAGTCTAGAATTAAGTAGACTAGAACTAGATAACTAGAGTCTAGAATTAAGTAGAATAAAACTAGATAACTAGAGTCTAGAATTAAGTAGAATATAACTAGATAACTAGTCTAGAATTAAGTAGACTAGAACTAGATAACTAGAGTCTAGAATTAAGTAGACTAGAACTAGATAACTAGAGTCTAGAATTAAGTAGACTAGAACTAGATAACTAGAGTCTAGAATTAAGTAGACTAGAACTAGATAACTAGAGTCTAGAATTAAGTAGACTAGAACTAGATAACTAGAGTCTAGAATTAAGTAGACTAGAACTAGATAACTAGAGTCTAGAATTAAGTAGAATAAAACTAGATAACTAGAGTCTAGAATTAAGTAGAATATAACTAGATAACTAGTCTAGAATTAAGTAGACTAGAACTAGATAACTAGAGTCTAGAATTAAGTAGACTAGAACTAGATAACTAGAGTCTAGATTTAAGTAGACTAGAACTAGATAACTAGAGTCTAGAATTAAGTAGACTAGAACTAGATAACTAGAGTCTAGAATTAAGTAGACTAGAACTAGATAACTAGAGTCTCACCCCCATGCTGCATCGTCGTGGAGACACCGTGGGCACCATCAAGGCGTTGCTCCTAGAGTCTACAGGAGTGGTGAATTCACAGGGACTGACCAGGTCTGGAGAGCTGGCACACAGGGCCTCATTCAGCTGAATGTGCAGGCCAATACCGTTCCCAAAACGACCCCCAGGTTTCAACCTGAAGGGCTGGAGACACAGGGACAGAAACGATGACGGGCGCTGAGTAACTTACAGTACAAGTCAAATGTTTGGACACACCTACTCATTCCAGGGTTTTCCTTTATTTTTTACTATTTTCTACATTGTAGAATAATAGTGAAGACATCAAAACTATGAAACAGAGATTCTTCAAAGTAGCCACCCTTTGCCTTGATGACAGCTTTGCACACTCTTGGCATTCTCTTAACCAGCTTCATGAGGTAGTCACCTGGAATGCATTTCAATTAACAGGTGTGCCTTCTTAAAAGTTAATTTGTGGAATTTCTTTCCTTCTTAATGTGTTTGAGCCAATCAGTTGTCTTGTGACAAGGTAGGGGTGGTATTCAGAAGATAGCCCTATTTGGTAAAAGACCAAGTCCATGTTATGGCAAGAAAAGCTCAAATAAGCAAAGAGAAACGACAGTCCATCATTACTTTAAGACATGAAGGTCAGTCAATTCGGAAAAGTTCAAGAACTTTAAATGTTTCTTCAATTGCAGTCCCAAAAACCACCAAGCGCTATGATGAAACTGGCTCTCATGAGGATCGCCACAGGAATGGAAGACCCAGAGTTACCTCTGCTGCAGAGGATAAGTTCATTAGAGTTACCAGCCTCAGAAATTGTAGCCCAAATAAATGCTTCACAGAGTTCAAGTAACAGACAAATCTCAACATCAACTGTTCAGAGGAGACTGCGTGAATCAGGCCTTCATGGTCGAATTGCTGCAAAGAAACCACTACTAAAGGACACCAATAAGAAGAGACTTGCTTGGGCCAAGAAACACGAGCAATGGACATTAGACCGGTGGAAATCTGTCCTTTGGTCTGATGAGTCCAAATTGGAGATTTCTGGTTCCAACCGCCGTGTCTTTGTGAGACGCGGTGTGGCTGAACGGATGATCTCTGCATGTGTGGTTCCCACCGTAAAGCATGGAGGAGGAAGTGTTATGTTGTGGGGGTGCTTTGCTGGTGACACTGTCTGTGATTTATTTAGAATTCAAGGCACACTTAACCAGCATGGCTACCACAGCATTCTGCAGCGGTACGCCATCCCATCTGGTTTGCGCTTAGTAGGACTATCATTTGTTTTTCAACAGGACAATGACCCAAAACACACCTCCAGACTGTGTAAGGGCTATTTGACCAAGGAGAGTGATGGAGTGCTGCATCAGATGACCTGGCCTCCACAATCACCCAACCTCAACCCAATTGAGATGGTTTGGGATGAGTTGGATGGCAGAGTGAAGGAAAAGCAGCCAACAAGTGATCAGCATATGTGGGAACTCCTTCAAGACTGTTGGAAAAGCATTCCAGGTGAAGCTGGTTGAGAGAATGCCAAGAGTGTGTAAAGCTGTCATCAAGGCAAAGGGTGGCTACTTTGAAGAATCTCAAATATAAAATATATTTTGATTTGTTTAACACTTTTTTTGGTTAATACATGATTCCATATGTGTTATTTCATAGTTCTGATGTCTTCACTATTATTCTACAATGTAGAAAATAGTACAAATAAAAAAAAAAACTGGAATGAGTAGGTGTGTCCAAACTTTTGACTGGTACTGTATATGCTAATTCTAACAACGCTATTACAGAAAGACAATAATGCTGAAGGTGTGTGTGTGTGGGGGTGTGTGTGTGTGTGTGTGTGTGTGTGTGTGTGTGTGTGCGTGGGTGTGTGTGTGTGTGTGTGTGTGTGTCTCATCAAGAAGATAGGATACTACCTTAGGAGGAGGCTCGTTGAAGTTCAACTTTGTGTCGAACAACTTGGTGGAGCGTTTTCTGTCCCTCTCTCTCTCTCTCTGCTGCTCCTTCTCCATCTGATGGACGTCACTGTGAAAAGAAAAAGTACATATTGGCAGGATATTTGTTGGTGGAATTGTTTAATGGAGCACCTTACCCACCTTTAACCACATTCAGATTTCAGAACATAGCCAAGCCAGGAAAGGGCAGTCAGTACCTGATCTTGACGACCAGCTCGGTGAAGGAGGGTCTGTCGCGGGGGTCGTAGGACCAGCAGCGGGTCATGAGGGAGTAGAGGGCAGGGGGGCAGTTGTCAGGTTTGGGAAGTCTGATGCCCTGCTCCAGCTGGTTGATGACATCACGGTTCTCCAACCAGAAGAAAGGCTGCTGCCCATGGCTCAGGATCTCCCACATACACACCGCTATGGCGGAGAGGAGAGAAGAGACAGAGAGAGACAGAGACAGAGACAGAGACAGAGACAGAGACAGAGACAGAGACAGAGACAGAGACAGAGACAGAGAGAGACAGAGACAGAGACAGAGACAGAGACAGAGACAGAGAGACAGAGACAGAGACAGAGACAGAGACAGAGAGAGAGAGAGAGAGACAGAGAGAGAGAGAGACAGACAGACAGAGAGGTAGAGAGAGAGACAGAGAGGTAGAGAGAGAGACAGAGAGGTAGAGAGAGAGACAGAGAGGTAGAGAGAGACAGAGAGGTAGAGAGAGAGACAGAGAGCGAGAGAGCGAGAGAGCGAGAGAGCGAGAGAGCGAGAGAGCGAGAGAGCGAGAGAGAGAGAGAGAGAGACAGAGAGAGAGAGAGACAGAGAGAGAGAGACAGAGAGAGAGAGAGAGAGAGAGGAGAGAGCGCTTCAAGTTCCAAGAGCAGCTGGTAAAATGATGAGCTCCTAATATCTAGTGTTATATATCATATTTTAAATTAGTTAGAGGAAGAGTACATTTGAGAAAAACAAGTGAGTGAAAGATAAAGGAAGAAGGACTAAGAATATAACATCAGAAGAAGAAAATACAACATCTTTTATCCTGCTAACTCAACTGGACAGCTAACAAGCCTGATAATGCAACTGGATAGCTAACAAGCTAACAAGCTAACAGTTGTTTACATGTTGCTACAGAGTTGGTAAGACAGTTTCTAGCTACAGGCTACATGCTGTTAGCTAAAAAAAAAACTAGCTAACAAATAACAAAAAGGACAATAAAAAAAGGACAAAAGCCAGGAAAACAAGTACCTAAACTTACACAAGCAAGAGAAAACTATTCAGACAGAAAACAAGGTAGGCTTTGTTTACATTCATAAACGTCTAGCTATAACTAGCCAAGTGCAAACCAGATGTAACATCTACTGTATCCAGCTGTAATCAACTAAGATGGATACATTTACAAGCCCCAAGCTCAGCAACCTTGCAATCCAATATGCAGAAGGTATTGCCAGTGAAGCAGGGAGGAAAATATATAAAGCAAAGGTTTTAAAAGAGCGCCCAGAGACCCTAAGAGCAGACTTTATGCAACAAAAAGACAAAAGAAATCAAGGTGGATCTCCTCTTTTTACTGAACGTCCAAATGCTTGGCAAGCAGCCCTGCGCAAAGCAAACAAACATCTTAAAATGTCTGGAAACAACACCACGAGACAATTGTATGTGGACACAACCCCCCAGAATTCAGGGGGAGAAAACAACAAGAATGTGACACTGTCCAGACGCTGATGGAAGAGTTGAGGCATTTCCAGGAGGAGAGCCGTGCTTCAATAGAACAGCCGAGACAGAAGTTAAGACAGAACACTGAACAAATGCCCCAGTCCAACGATGGCCTCCAAGAGGAGGAAAGGCATGTGGCCCTGACAGCATCAATAATGACATGCTTAAAAACACAGTACTCCTGAGCTACAGGATGCCTAATTAAAACTATTCAACCTGGTTTTGGAGAGTTGCTGCTTCCCTGATATTTGGAATGAGGGGCTCATAACCCCCTTGTATAAAAAGGTGACAAATTAGACCCTAATACCTATTAGGGGAATATGTGTCACCAGTAACATGGGGAAACTGTTCTGCTGTCTTCTCAATGACCGAATACAGACCTTCCTCACACAACATAACGCTCAATATACGCTCTCAGAAAAAAAACGAATTGGCTTCCTACCCGAACACAGAACAACAGACCCCATACACATTACACACACTAATAAACCAGCACGTTCATCAGAAAAGCAGAGGAAAAGTATTTGCATGTTTTGTTGATTTTAAGAATGCTTTTGATTCTGTATAGCCTGCTGGATTATATTACAAAACCCTCCAAAGCAGCATTGGGGGTAAAGTATATGACATCATAAAATGTATTTACTTGAACAACACATGTAGTATTAAAACTGAACAATAAAATAACAGTTTTTTTGCACAAGGGCCGAGGGGTGAGACAAGGGTGCAGTTTAAGTCCAACCCTGTTCAACGTCTACATCAATGAACTAGCAGTGTTGTTGGACCGATCTGCAGCCCCTGGACTCACCCTCAAAGATGAGGAGGTCAGATTCCTGCTCTACCCAGAGGACCTTGTCCTACGGTCACCAACAGAGACTACAGGAACAACTTAACATTCTTTGGGAATACAGCATCAACTGGGCAATAAACATAAACTTTCAGAAAACCAAAGTCTTGATTCTCCAGAAAAAGGCCATGAATCAGAGCAGCAGACACTCCTTCAAATGAGGAAATACCATTGGTTGAACACGTCCAATGGTATAACTACCTGGGACTAATAATCAGTGCCTCCGTTGGATTTGGTCAGGCAGCGAATGCTTTAAAAGAAAAAGCCTGCAAAGCATTTTACTCCATAAAAAGACAATTCTCAAAAATAAATATTCCTATCCAAATCTGGTGAAAAATATTCAGTAGTGTAATTTTACCAATTGCACTATATGGAAGCGAGGTTTAAGGACCAACCTGTAATTACGATTATAAGTATTGGGAGAAAAAAACCAATAGAAAATCTACATACAGAATTCTGCAGAAATATCTTAAATATCCAAAAGAAAGTACCAGATAATGCATGCAGAGCGGAACTCGGACGATTGACAGTAACACTTTGGCACCATTTGAAATGAAGCCCCAACACATCCTTACAATTCAAAGCACTGGAAACCCAAGACCTGAACGCTGAAAAGAGTCCCCTATGGCAGCTGTTAAAAACACTAAACAACCCTATTATCCAAACACACAGGGAGATCAATGAAATTGTTACAGAAATGAAAACCTATTTTTTGACAAATTGGAAAAATGAAACAAAAACACAGAATAAACAACATTTCTATTTGCCCTCAAAACAGAATACAAATGGTCAGAATATCTCTACTGTCAGAGATACAAAACAGAGACAGATCCTGACCAAATACAGGCTCAGCGACCACCAGTGAAAGAAAGAGAGAGAGAGAAAGAGAGAGAGAGAAAGAAAAAGAAAGAGAGAGGGAGTGAGAAAGAAAGACAGTTATACATGCAGGCACACACAGAAATACTGCAAAAGCAAAGGATCCCCCAAAACATTTCAACAGACTTACCAAACATCCAGACATCACTAGCCGTTGTGAAGCGTCTGAAGTTAATGGATTCTGGAGCCATCCATTTGATAGGTAATCGGCTCACTGAGGCTGTGGAAGTGATGCAGAAAGACAGTGGTAATATGTATTTAGCCAGTGTGAGGCCAGTATTTAAGAGCACACAGACAGACCACCAACCACTCCATGGGAGCATCTCAATTACATTTCCTTGATTCCTTGCATCCTCTTCGACCTCCTTCTCAAAACCCATTGGATGAGAAGGTCAGAAGTCCCTCCCATCTGACTTTCTCATCCAATGTTTTTTTTTTTTTTTTAATGAGGCGCGGTGAGAGGAATCAAGGAACTGACATTGAGATTCTCCCCGTACCTTTGTAATACTCTTCTTCCTCGATGTATCTGGACAGGCCAAAGTCTCCCAGCCTAACACAGTCTGCTGTGGCCACCAGCACGTTCCTCACCGCTATGTCTCTGTTCGGAGACAATAAACAGGGTTAGTTGAAACGGAGGTACAACAGGTTTTTGTCATCTTGTTGCAAGATGTTTTGCTACCGTGTGCTCTAACGAACACAACCCTGTTCTCTGTGTTTAGAGGAATATGGGTGCAAACGTGGCTGTCATACGTGTGCTTTGTCTCTGTTGGGACACAACATGTTGTGTGGCTGCCGTGTTGTTGTGTTGCTACCATGCTGTGTTGTCATGTGTGGCTGCCATGTTGCTGTGTTGCTACCATGCTGTGTTGTCATGTGTGGCTGCCATGTTGCTGTGTTGCTACCATGCTGTGTTGTCATGTGTGGCTGCCATGTTGCTGTGTTGCTACCATGCTGTGTTGTCATGTGTGGCTGCCATGTTGCTGTGTTGCTACCATGCTGTGTTGTCATGTGTGGCTGCCGTGTTGCTGCCATGCTGTGTTGCTGCCATGCTGTTGTCATGTTGTGTTGCTGCGATGTTGTGTTGTCGTCTTAGGTATCTCTTTATGTAGTGTTGTGGTGTCTCTTGTCGTGATGTGTGTTTTGTCCTACATAAAAAAAAAAAAATCCCAGCCCCCGTCCCCGCAGGAGGTCTTATGCCTCTTGGTAGGCCGTCATTGTAACTAAGAATTAGTTCTTAATTGACTTGTTAAATAAAGGTTAAATAAATATAAACAACAACATGGGTTAGTGGGCAGCAATAGTACTTTACAGCATGGGCATCTACACTGAGTGGACAAAACATTAAGGACACCTGTTCTTTCCATTACATACGACTGACCAGGTGAATCCAGGTGGAAGCTATGATCCCTTATTGATGTCACTTGTTAAATCCACTTCAAATCAGTGTAGATGAAGGGGAGGAGACCGGTTAAAAGAAGGATTTATAAGCCTTGAGACATGGATTGTGTATGTGTGCCATTCAGAGGGTGAATTGGCAAGACAAAAGATATACAGTAAGTGCCTTTGAACGGGGTATGGTAGTAGGTGCCAGGCGCATCCCGCTCACAAGTTTCCTGTGTGTATCAAGAATGGTCCACCACCCAAAGGACATCCAGCTAACTTGACACAACTGTGGGAAGCATTGGAGTCAACATGGGCCCAGCATCCCTGTGGAACGTTTTCGACACCTTGTGGGGGGGGTGCAACTCAATATTAGGAAGGTGTTTAAAATGTTTTGTATACTCAGTGTATGTATTACATATCTAGGAGTGTGATGAAGTGGAACATGGAATATGGGAGTAAAGATGGCCACCCTACCTGTGTGGGAAAAGCTATACGGACACGCCTGGTGCCCAAATTGATGACGTATGTCGCGCAGCTGAGAGTCGAGCAGAGATTAATGGATTCGGTTCAGTCAGTCGTCAGTGATGAGCCCTTCCCGGCTAGCTAGTTAATGCCGGCTAGCTGACAACAACAGCAGCATCATTGCGCTAGTTAATACTCACTAAAAGAAAGTGATGTTTATTTTGACGGGCGAGGGAGAAATAACATGTAGTATCGGTCACCGTCTGGATGTCACCGTGACATGCCAATAAATTAACGTAACGACAAGCCGGAGTGAGCGACCAGTACAACGGCGTTGTATCAAGGTACTTCCCACTGATGCTAACGTGGCCAATGTGTTCCATCCCACTTGATTTATATTAAGAGTAGGATAGCATCCTACACGACAAATAACTTGTAATATTGGTAGTAGCCATCTGGATGTCACCGTGATACGGTCTACTGCTGCTCAATGGGGAGAGTTTGTGCTGCAAGCCGGTAACAGAACAACACGGCGCACAGTGTGTCCTTCGTTCCTGCTTGCAGACTAATGATGAGCACTGCTGGAGAGGGAAGTAGTTAGATAGTGTAGCCAATATCAGGCCAGTAAGGAGAAGGAAGTAGTTAGATAGTGTAGCCAATATCAGGCCAGTAAGGAGAAGGAAGTAGTTAGATAGTGTAGCCAATATCAGGCCAGTAAGGAGAGGGAAGTAGTTAGATAGTGTAGCCAATATCAGGCCAGCAAGGAGAAGGAAGTAGTTAGATAGTGTAGCCAATATCAGGCCAGCAAACTATTAATAAACAATTACTCCGATTTAAAAAACAGAAATGATTCTGAACATTCTCCCAACTCCCAACTTCGGCAGACAAGTTTCAAATTCTCTTGGAAGTTTCTTGCCACAAGCATGAACTAGCTACCTGGGATGACTGACTGAACTGAATCAGTTTATCCCCACTCAACTCTCGCTGCGTGACATAAGTCATCCATTTTGGGGCCCCAGGCGTGTCCGTATAGCCTCTCCCTACCTGTGCACCATGCTGATTCCCTCCAGGTAGACCAGAGCTTTACAGATCTGCAGGCTGAAGAGGACCAGCGTTATGTTGGTCAGCTTGCGCTGGTTCTCTACTAGGTAGTTGCCCAGCTGGAAGACAGATGGAACAGAATGATAGGGCAGCAGACAGGACAAGCTGGTAGAGAAGCACCTGTAGGGTCACTGGTTTGAATCCCAGGTCTGCCAGGAGAAATTGTGCTATAAGTCAATTCTATCCAAGTTTCCAAGTTCATTTTTATAAGATCATGGCTGCTGTTGTCTCACTTAGCCATACTGGTAGAGCTTCATGACAATTCACATATCGTGGCTAACAACATAACATTATGGCTAACAACATAGAATTATAGCTATCAACACAGCATTATGGCTAACAACATAGCGTCATGGCTAACAACATAGAATTATGGCTAACAACATAGCGTCATGGCTAACAACATAGCGTCATGGCTAACAACATAGCGTCATGGCTAACAACATAGCGTCATGGCTAACAACATAGCGTCATGGCTAACAACATAGCGTCATGGCTAACAACATAGCGTTATGGCTAACAACATAGCGTCATGGCTAACAACATAGTGTCATGGCTAACAACATAGCGCCATGGCTAACAACGTAGCGTCATGGCTAACAACATAGCGTCATGGCTAACACCATAGTATTATGGCTAACAACGTAGCGTCATGCTAACAACGTAGCGTCATGGCTAACAACACAGCGTCATGGCTAACAACATAGCGTCATGGCTAACAACATAGTGTCATGGCTAACAACATAGCATTATGGCTAACAACATAGTGTGGCTGTGGTTCTCACCTCTCCATACAGGTAGAGCTCCATGACGATCCACACTGGGTCTTCCTCTATGACGCCGATCAGACTGACGATGTGGGGGTGGTTCAGGTTCTTCATGATCACTGGAGAATGGGACAGGTTTAACAATTCAACTTTTTCCTTATATTTTCATATGAAGGCTACATCAAGAGAGGGATACACAGGGGCGCAACTTTCACTGGGGACGGGGACATGTCCCCCCCCAACATTCTGAAATTGCATTTTTGTCACCCCCAGTTTTATCATTGGAATGTGATAACAAACAAGGCTACGGTGTGCTTTAGGACCATGCAGACGCTTCCAAGCGGTCGGGTAGCCTGTTTGGAGTGTTTATCCGACTGGATTAAAATAATAATAATAATAATAATAATAAATGTCTTCCGCCTTAAAACCAAAGTTGCGCCACTGGGGATACATACTTTCTTATTAATAGTATTTATCCCACAGCGTCATTGTTTCTGATTGGCTAGAAGGGCTAGGGTGGTCAAAGCTACTGTTCTTCGTGCCTATGAGCTTGTTCCTGAGGCATATCGACAGAGATTTAGGTCTCATAAAAAGTCTCCTACTCAGACTTATGTGGAGTTTGCTAGAGACAAAGGAAATCTGTTTGACAAATGGCACAGTGCTAGTAAGGTAACTGATTTTAACTCTCTACGGGAGTTAATCTTGTTAGAAGAGTTTAAAAATTGTTTACCGGAACGCATTGTAGTTTATCTGAACGAACAGAAAGTATCCTCACTGTCGGAAGCGTCTGTATTGGCAGACGAAGTTTGTGTTGACGCATAAGAGCGTGTTTTCGGCTCGCACGGAGAGCCGGGCTGCGGAGTTGCTAACTTTTTAATCCTAGTCGACCAGCAGTACATCCAGCACGCCCAAAAGATGTGCGTCACTGTTTCTATTGTCATAAGGTGGGACATATAGTTAATGATTGCTTTCTGCTAAAACGCAAACTGGGATGCCTCAGCACGCCAGGCCGCTAACGGGTGTTGGGCTGATTCAGTGCGGTTGTAGGGCCGGAATCAAGACAGAAGCCTCATAGTGAATGTGGTTTGAAAGTCCCTGTCCCAGATCACAGTTATGAACCGTTCATTTTTGAGGGGTTTGTTTCTATATCAGATGATGAAGCGTCTCAGCGTCCAGTTAGAATCCTCAGAGATACTGGTGCGGCGCAGTCGTTCATACTAGCTGATGTGTTGCCCTTGTCCAGTAATACATATTGTGGTTCCAGTGTGTTAGTACAAGGAATTGAAATGGGTTTCGTCCCAGTGCCATTGCACTTTGTGAACGTACACTCTGAGTTAGTCAGTGGATTGTTCAGAGTGGGCGTCCGTCCTATGTTGCCAGTAAAAGGTGTGACATTTATAATGGGCAACGATATTGCCGGAGGAAAGGTGATACCCATATTGGAGGTATTGGATAAAAGTGACCAGTCTCTCTCCGAGGAGCTGGCACAGGGTTATCCAGATGTGTTCCCCGCTTGTGCTGTCACACGTGCTCAAGCACGACAAGTGGGTGAAGTGGTAGATTTGTCAGACACGATTCTATTCAGAGAGTGTGACCCAGAGGATAGTTCGGGTGCTACCTCTGGTAAGCTGGTGCAGTCTGACCAACAGCCCAGAGAAAGGAAGAAGGATGTGGAACTTGTTGCTGAAGCAATACAGTTACCAGTTACTCGTGAGCAGCTGATCGCTAACCAACAGGTTGACATTAGCCTGGCTAAATGTTTTTCTAGTGTTGTCTCAAAAGACGAGCTAAAGAAGAAAAACATGGCATACTTCATTGATGGTAATCTCCTCATGCGTAAATGGACATCCCATGTTGACGCTGGCGGAGATTGGAATGCTGTTTACCAAATAGTGATTCCTACAGCCTTTCGACAAAATGTTTTATCCTCGCTCATGATCACCAGTGGTCCGGACATCTGGGAGTCACCAAGACTTATGATCGTGTTTTGCGACATTTCTTTTGGCCTGGTTTAAAACAAGATGTGGCTCAGTTCTGTCGGACTTGCCACACCTGTCAAGTAGTTGGGAAACCGAACCAGGTTATTTCCCCCGCGCCTCTTTGTCCCATACCGGCCATAGGTGAACCATTCGAACATGTGATGGTTGATTGTGTTGGACCATTACCAAAACAAAATCTGGTAACCAGTTTATGTTGACAATTATGTGTGTGGCCACCAGGTACCCAGAGGCCATTCCTCTGCGAAGGATTACTGCTCCGGTGGTGAGTAAAGCGTTGATCAAATTCTTCTCAACTTTTGGATTACCTAAGGTGATACAAACTGATCAGGGTACGAATTTCCTTTCTAAACTTTTCAAACAAGTGTTAAAATCCTTGTCAGTTACACACCGTGTGTCAAGCGCATATCACCCAGAGTCTCAGGGTGCGCTTGAACGTTGGCATCAGACCCTGAAGTCTATGCTCCGTAAATATTGTTTGGAATCTGAGAAAGATTGGGATGAGGGAGTTCCTCTAGTGTTGTTTGCTGTCCGTGAGACAGTACAGGAATCCCTAGGGTTCAGCCCAGCTGAACTGGTGTTTGGACACACCATGAGAGGACCTATGAAAGTCCTTAAGGATCAGTTTTTGTCACAAGAGTTGTGTGTGAAAGAAAATGTGTTGGACTACGTTAGTCGCTTCGTGAGCGCCTACATGCTGCCTGTGCTCTAGCAAAGGAAGCGCTGTCTTCCTCACAGAAATGGATGAAACGACACTATGACACACAGGCTGTTTCGTTCACTGCAGCCAGGTGACCGAGTTCTTGTGTTGTTGCCTGTGCCAGGAGCGTCATTGTCAGCACGTTTCGCTGGTCCTTATGTCATTGAAAAGAAACTAACTGAAACTGACTATGTGATACAGACTCCTGATCGAAAAACGCCAATCTCGTGTGTGCCACGTTAACATGTTGAAGACATACCACAACAGACCCGTTACTCAGGTAGACAGTCCAGAGAAACTGGCCGAGTCGGCTGTCTCTGTTGCTGCTACGGCTGTAGTGGGAGGTCATGTTAATGATGTGGACGGAGATGGTTTGGAGTTGCGCAATACTCAGCAGCAGTGTGCTAGATTGCCCAATTCAGAGATGCTGCTGTCTCTCCCGTCAAGCCTGATTCATTTAACGGACAGACAGTCAGATGATATTGTGAGACTATTACACAGCTTTCCATGTCTTTTTAATGATGTTCCTACATGTACAAATGTGTTAGAACATGACATTAATGTTGGAAACGCTGCACCTATCAAGCAACATCCTTATCGTGTCAACGTCGCTAAGAGAAAGATAATGAGGGGTGAGGTCGGTTATTTGCTGGAGAATAACCTGGCTATGCCAAGTTCAAGTCCTTGGAGTTCTCCGTGCATTCTGGTTCCTAAACCTGATGGGACATCCAGATTATGTACGGACTATCGGAAAGTCAATGCTGTCACAGTGCCCGACTCGTTCCCGTTACCCAGACTGGATGACTGTATTGATACTGTTGGTGCTGCTACCTATGTAACCAAATTAGATCTTCTAAAAGGTTACTGGCAGGTGCCGTTAACCCCACGTGCCTCCGACATCTCTGCATTTGTGACCCCAGATCACTTCCTACAATATGCTGTCATGGCATTTGGGATGCGGAACGCACCAGCCACTTTCCAACGCCTGGTTAACACAGTATTGGCTGGAGTTCCTAATTGTAGTGCTTACCTTGGATGATCTGGTCATTTATTCAACTGAGTGGTCTGATCATGTTAACACTCTAAGGGTAGTGTGTGAACGTCTAGCAACCGCTTCTCTAACCCTGAACTTAGCAAAGTGCGAGTTTGGGGAAGGCCACTGTTACGTATCTTGGTAAACAGGTCGGCCATGGTCAGGTGCGCCCTGTAGATGCCAAGGTCTCAGCTATAAACGCATTTCCCGCACCTACCACCAGAAGAGAGCTACGCCGTTTTTTAGGGATGGTTGGCTACTACCGTAGTTTCTGTAAAAATTTATCTGCGGTAGTTGCTCCATTAACGGATTTGCTCAGTCCGCGAGAAAATTTGTATGGTCTGAAGATTGTTGTACTGCTTTCAACACTGCTAAAGCACTCTTGTGTAGTACTCCTGTTCTTGCTGCGCCAGATTTTGAACGGCCGTTTAAACTGGAGGTAGATGCAAGTGCCAGAGGTGCTGGTGCTGTTCTACTGCAGCAAGACCAGAGTGGAGTGGACCATCCTGTCTGTTATTTTTCACGGAAATTTAACAAATGTCAGACAAACTATTCCACCATTGAACAAGAAGCTCTAGCTTTGTTGTTAGCTCTGCAGTACTTTGAAGTTTATGTTGGTTCCAGTGCATTACCAGTGATAGTGTATACTGACCATAACCCCTTAGTTTTTCTCCACCGGATGTACAACCAGAACCAACGCCTTATGCGTTGGGCACTTGTCGTGCAAAATTATAATTTGGAGATCCCGCCACAAAAAAGGGGGTTAGATAATGTGTTGGCAGATGCTTTGTCTCGTGTGTAATGATCTAGGTTTTTTTTGTTATCCCGATAGGATGATTTGTGAATTTGGGTGTTGTGATAGTACGTGTGTCGCAAAACCATTTTGGTTTGCTCTTTTAAGGGGTGGGAGTGTTACGGATACAGGTATCCTGTGTTTTTGTGTGTTTCTACTCTTTCTGCCCTAATCACAGGTGTCCTGTATGTTCCTGATTGGTGGTCGTTGAGGTGTCTGCTGATTGGACCAATCAGTGAACATTCCTGTTAATTGCACCACCTGTTATTCGTTTGTTCAATCACACATCCCATTTTATAAAAACCAGACTTGTGTTTGTTGAGAGAGAGAGACTTTTTCCGTATGTGAGTATGGACACTGTTGTGTCCTGTGTATTGTGTACTCACTAAGTTGCTGGTTACCCTGTTGGTAACTTTGTTAGAATCTATTTCTTTATGTGAGTGTGGATACTGTTGTGTCCTGTGTATTGTGTACGTACTTAATTGCTGATTACCCTGTTTGGTAGCTTTGTGTGTTTCTGGGAAAAGGGGAGTTTAAGCTAGTTGCCCTTGGGCGTACATTACCCGTGGGAAGAAAGCTGTCTAAAAACACTAGTTAGACCTGAGCGGACCACCCACTGTATTTTTGTATGGTAGCAGTAGCCTAGCGGTTCTTGAGGCAGGCAAGATCAGTTCAGGGGTGTTTTACACTATTGTTTCATTTCTTGGGTCCTGCTCAGCCCTTTTTCCCAAACCCTTACCGTGTGTTCTGAAATAAACCATGTGTGTTTGACGGTAGTTCATGGTAGTTGTGTCCTATTTGTTCTCACTATTCCATGCCACACTCCTAATTTGCATAATTTATGTTACGGGTCTCATGTCCATCCACCCTAGACGTTTAGAGCCACGGGGTTCGTAACATAAAGTTACGAACCCCGTGGATGTACATTAACCACTAGAATGTACATTAAAACCAGATAACTGGACAGTTGGAAAAGATATCGGGACACCTTGTAATCATGACGCAATATGCGCCTACACATGCAGACTGTACTTGCGGCAAAGTAACAGAAAGCTAAACCAACAACCCCAAAAAACTGAAATTGGATACATTGTAAACGCAGGTCCAACAAAGGAAAAGCTAGCATTGACTTGTTTTTACAGAGACATTTTTTTTGGGGGAGCATCTGATGACCTGAGGTGGTGAGTGATGAACATGAATGACCTGAGGTGGTGAGTGATGAACATGAATGACCTGAGGTGGTGAGTGATGAACATGAATGACCTGAGGTGGTGAGTGATGAACATGAATGACCTGAGGTGGTGAGTGATGAACATGAATTTCTCCTGTCCTTTCCATGTTGCAGTCATGACGCTATGCTGTCAAATCCTCCCACGTGTTTCTAGTTTGACCGGCTGTTTTCAGCAACTGGTATTTTTGAATTCGCTTGTCATATTGGCAGGTTTGCTAGCAACAAACTGTTTAGCTAGCTTCTAGTCTAGTGTTTGATATGCAATGCGATCTCTCTTCGTAATGAACAGTGTCGAGTGTCCTGACGAGAAGGACAACTTTTGTAGCTATGCCAGGCAAAAATCGGGCATTATCAGCTCATTGTTATGGATGTATCCAAATGAATGTCAATAGAAAAACATCTTAAACAAACGCAAATGCAGCTACTTTGCTGTTATTCTGGCTGCAGAGGTCGTGACTGTGTTAGCCATAGCTAGTTGGCCACCTAACAAGCAAGGGACAAGAACATTGCCAGAGCGCATGGCTATGGAACATACAGAACAAACAAATGGGTCCATAAATATATCTATAGCAACCAAAATATGAATAATCTTATAAAAATGAAAATAGGTGCTTTGTCCATTATTTCCAAGGTAATGTACAGAATGGAGGTGTTTATCCCTTATGTATTGTCTCTACAGATCAGGTCTGTTGATGCTTATTCAAGTGATCATGAAGTGTACAAAAAAAAGTAAGTAGCGTTGCCTTGTGTGAGCCAGGACGGAGCCTACCCCTGGACAGGACACTAGTCTATCGCTGTAGTGAGACAGCTTGATGTCTCCTACAACCCCCTGGACAGGACACTAGTCTATCGCTGTAGTGAGACAGCTTGATGTAGCCTACAACATTTTACATTTACATTTTAGTCATTTAGCAGACACTCTTATCCAGAGCGACTTACAGATCGTGAGTGCATACTGCATGTTTTTAGTTTTTTCCATACTGGTCCCCCGTGGGAAATGAACCCACAACCCTGGCGTTGCAAACGCCATGCTCTACCAACTGAGCTACACGGGACAACCCCCTGGACAGGACACTAGTGTATCGCAGGGCCTTACCCCCAATCTCTCCTTAATGCTGAGTGCCAACCAGTGGTGTAGTGGTGCCTGGAGAAGTGGGTACACTCTAATTTTACCTTTTTACATTTCCCATATTCCCATAGTATAAAACAATTATTTGATACAATTTTGAATTTGGCCTTTACTACCACAGCTTATAGAATCACATTGAATAACAAAAAAAGACAATAAAAAAAGTAAATCATGAGGAATAAGGTTTTGAAGTGTCTGTCCTGTATCTAGGAGACATAAGAAAGCTCAGGAAATATTTTTGTTTTTTTGGACACATATTTAACCCCTTATTTTTGTTGGCACAAAACTACCATACTTCCATTTATTTGTATGGGTTACCTTCGGACTAGTCCCGCTAGTCCCGCTAAATGCACTGTTGGTTAAGGGCTGTAAGTAAGCATTTCACTGTAATGTCTGCACCTGTTGTATTCGGCGCATGTGACCAATAAAATTTGATTTGATTTGATTTGATTTGACACTTTCACCATCGTGTTCGTGAGAGTCTCATCTTTCCATAGTAGTTTGTAGGCCAAACGTTTTCCCGGAGCAGATTTTCGTGATGTCGTGAGAAGATTTTTTGGGCTCCCGAGTGGCGCAGTGGTCTAAGGCACTGCATCTCAGTGCTTGAGGCGTCACTACAGACACCCTGGTTCGATTCCAGGCTGTATCACAACCGGCTGTGATTGGGAGTCCCATAGGGCGGCGCACAATTGGCCCAGCGTTGGCCGGTGTAGGCCGTTATTGTAAATAAGAATTTGTTCTTAATGTGTTCTTAACTGACTTGCCTAGTTAAATAAAAATAAAAAAATAAAAATGTCTCCTGGTCTGACAAAACACTGCTGTAGCTCGGCCACCTTCCACCACAGATGAGGAAGGGTGACACAGGCGGATGCGGTGGATTGAGACGCAGCCCATGCAAAAAAATTCTTAAACTAATGATTTTCATGGGGATTTTTAAAATTATGTTACTTAGATATAAACCACATCAGGAGACCACTTTTGAGGTCTGCGAATCTTTTTTGAAATTGTGATTTTTTTTGTGTAGTTACCCTTTAATTCAAGTGGCAGGCACCTAGCACATGGGATGGCGTTTTCCAATGGATTTATGCAAATAAATAATAATCATGATATCATTCTTTCAGGTAGGCATAGGCTACTTTGTAGCTAGTTAACATTTAATAGAGAAGGTTTTTGGGAAAGCCTTTCCATCCATACCAGAAGACGGTTAGGTATATCATTAGCATCACTATATTTGTCCGTTAATTGTTTGAAACCTGGACGTTTTACTTCATATAATGAGGCATGTCTTACCTTGCTTCAAAGTAGCCTATAGCCAAAATCCCACCATAGAAAAATGGAGGCAATTATTTTATAAAGACTTCCTCATATGCGTTCTCCTGTTGTTTTGGTTTTCTTTCAACTTTTTTCAATGTCTAGCAGCCAAAGGCATTACTACATTTACATTTACGTCATTTAGCAGACGCTCTTATCCAGAGCGACTTACAAATTGGTGCATTCACCTTATGATAGCCAGTGGGACAACCACTTTACAATTATTATTATAATTATTTTTTGTGTGTGTTTTTTTGTTATTTTTTTTTTATATATATTTTTTCTTTAGTTTTAGAAATATTTTTAGATTGTTTTTATTTTTGTGAAATTTCTTTCAATTTTTTTTATTTTTTATTTAGAGTATGTTTTTAATTTTCTTTGTTTTGTATATATAGTTTTTTTTTTTTAATTTTTGTTGTTTTTACATTTTTATGTGTTTTTTTTGTTGTAATTCTTCTTCTTCTTATTATTTTTTTTTTTGGGGGTGGGGGGGGGATAGAAGGATTACTTTTATACTATCCCAGGTATTCCTTAAAGAGGTAGGGTTTCAAGTGTCTCCGGAAGGTGGTCAGTGACTCCGCTGTCCTGGCGTCGTGAGGGAGCTTGTTCCACCATTGGGGTGCCAGAGCAGCGAACAGTTTTGACTGGGCTGAGCGGGAACTGTTCTTCCACAGAGGTAGGGGGACCAGAAGGCCAGAGGTGGAAGAACGCAATGCCCTCGTTTGGGTGTAGGGACTGATCAGAGCCTGAAGGTAAGGAGGTGCCGTTCCCCTCACAGCTCCGTAGGCAAGCGCCATGGTCTTGTAGCAGATGCGAGCTTCAACTGGAAGCCAGTGGAGTGTGCGGAGGAGCGGGGTGACGTGAGAGAACTTGGGAAGGTTGAACACCAGACGGGCTGCAGCGTTCTGGATGAGTTGTAGGGGTTTAATGGCACAGGCAGGGATTATCCTAGTCATATTAGCATATTGCATCTTTAGATCTCCCCTCTTCCTAAAGAGAAACCACTCGCATGTGCGGTGCGCATTTTAGAACAGTGTTTTACCCGTTTTACGCAAATCGCACGTAGGCCTACCGCCATGCACACAATGCTGCTTCTAAAATGTGAAGATATAATAGATATATAGTTAATATAATATATAGATATAATAGTTCATCAACATTCTAAAGCTAAACAGTCTGATCTGTTCCATCAGCCTTTTTAATTGATACAGTGTATACCTCCACTACACTACTTTGATACGCATCGTTGAGATTAAGAAGTGAGTTTACGCAATGCCCACTGAAAAAATAAGTGGATATACTATACCCGCCCACACGTTTTGTTTTTTGCCCTAGCACTACACAGCTGATTAAAATACAGGTCTTTGGGTATGACTTGGCTGGGGGATCCCAACTTTTCAATCTCAGGGTGGACACTAACCACAAGGCCAGTGAGTTGGTGAAGTGTGATCAGTATTTGCTCTGTACCTGCTTCACTCATGAACTTCTCCATGACGTCAGGTGAACAGTCTTTACATGTCTTCACCGCCACGCTTAGTCTCTTCCCATTCTGGTTCACAAACACAGAGACCAGTCACACACACACACACACACACACACACACACACACACACACACACACACACACACACACACACACACAGAGACCAGTCACACACACACACACACAAACACAGAGACCAGTCACACACACAAACACACACAAACACACACACACAGAGACCAGTCACACACACACACACACCACACACACACACACACAGAGACCAGTCACACACACACACACACACACACAGAGACCAGTCACACACACACACACACAAACAGTGAGATCAATATTGTGTTTAGTTAGGCACATTTGAGGTGTTAGAATTGACTGTGTGAGTAGGGTGTCGGGAGATAGACTTGCCGATTTCTTGTACATTCCTTCATAGACCTCCCCGAAAAAACCCTCGCCAAGTATCCGGCCCAGAACAATGTCTTCTCTGTCGATTCCATACTTCACCACTGAAACCAAGTATACAACAACTTAGAACATACAGTAGATCATAGAACATAGAACATACAGTAGATCATAGAACATAGAACATACAGTAGATCATAGAACATAGAACACAGAAGGCAAATTTGAGGAAAACACTACCGAAGTTCTATCAACACATTGCCTGTAGTACATGCGCATCAAAAACTCTCGACCATTGCTACAACGCCCTCCCGTGCCCTCCCTTCGACAAATCAGATCACGACTCCATCCTGCTCCTCCCTTCCTATAGGCAGAAACTCAAACATGAAGTACCCGTGCTAAGGTCTATTCAGCAATCAACACCATAGTGCCCTCCAAGCTCATCATTAAGCTCGGGGCCCTGGGTCTGAACCGCGTCCTGTGCAACTGGGTCCTGGACTTCCTGACGGGCCGCCCCCAGGTGGTGAAGGTAGCAAACAACACCTCCACTACGCTGATCCTCAACACAGGGGTCCCACAAGGGTGCGTGCTCAGCCCCATCCTGTACTCCCTGTTCACCCATGACTGCGTGGTCACGCACGCCTCCAACTCAATCATCAAGTTTGCAGACGACAGAACAGTGGTAGGCCTGATCACCAACAATGACGAGACAGCCAACAGGGAGGTGGTGATGGCCCTGGCGGAGTGGTGCCAGGAAAATAACCTCTTCCTCAACGTCAACAAAACAAAGGAGCTGATCGTGGACTTCAGGAAACAGCAGAGGGAGTAAGCCCCTATCCACATCGACGGGACCGCAGTGGAGAAGGTGGAAAGCTTCAAGTTCCTTGGCGTACACATCACTGATCATCTGAAATGGTCCACCCAAGCAGACAGTGTGGTGAAGAAGGTGCAACACCACCTCTTCAACCTCAGGAGGCTGAAGAAGTTTGGCTTGGCCCCTCACAAACTTTTACAGATGCACAATTGAAAGCATCCTGTCGGGCTGTCTCACGACCTGGTACGGAAACTGCACCGCCCGCAACCGCAGGGCTCTCAAGAGGGTGGTGCGGCCTGCCCAAGGCATCACCAGGGCCACACTGCCTGCCCTCCAGGCCAGCAGACTACAGCACCCAATGTCACAGGAAGTCCAAAAAGATGATCAAGGACATCAACCACCCGAGCCACTGCTTGTTCACCCAGCTATCATTCAGAAGGCGAGGTCAGTAGAGGTACATAAAAGCTGGGACCTGAGACTTAAAAACAGCTTCTATCTCAAGGCCAGCAGACTTTTAAATAGACATCACTAGCCGGCTACCACCCGGTTACTCAACTCTGCACCTTAGAGGCTGCTGCCCTATGTACATAGACATGGAATCACTGGTCACTTTAATAATGTTTACATATCTTGTATTACTCATCTCATATGTATATGCTGTATTCTATACTATTCTACTGTATCTTAGTCACTTTAATAATGTTTACATATCTTGCATTACTCATCTCATATGTATATACTGTATTCTATACTATTCTACTGTATCTTAGTCTATGCTGCTCTGTCATTGCTTGTCCATATATGTATATATTCTTAATTAATTCCTTACTTAGATTTGTGTGTATTGGGTATATGTTGTGAAATTGTTAGATATTACTTGTTAGATATTACTGCACTGTCGGAGCTAGAAACACAAGCATTTCACTACACCTGCAATAACATCTGCTAAATATTTGTATGTGACCAATAACATTAGATTTTATTTGATTACTGTGTTTTACTGTATTTAGTCAATGCCATTCTGACATTGCTCATCCTAATATTTATATATTTATTAATTCCATTCTTTTACTTTTAGATTTGTCTGTATTGTTGCGAACTATCAGATACTACTGCACTGTTGGAGCTAGGAACACAAGCATTTTGCTAGACCCGCAATAACATCTGCTAAATATGTGTATGTGACCAATACGATTTGATATGAAAAGTCTACATCAATCTCCTCATATCAACAACTATAAAATGTCTTCCAGTTTGATAAAGGAGAACTTCTACTTACCAGACCTCGGTCGTTCATCAATCTCAGCGTAGATTTCAGATCCTGAACGATTGGATATTTGATGATGTCAGTTTTGTGGTCAAAACAGATGGGTCAACATAGCCCCCCCCCTACAGTACTAGTTTCAAATAATTCAACACAGCCACTGCACTGATTTGAACAATGATTAATAATGAGAAATTAACCATGATATTTGTCAAACAAAAGATGAAAGCAGTCTTGGTAGATAATAACTCACCCATGCTATTTCTGATGCTGTCTGTGTTTACCGTTTGACTACAGAGTGGGAGGAGAGACAGCCAGAGGAGGAGAGGAGAGGATCATCAAACCCTGGGTTTATAGTTCCTCAATGCACCAGGCACACTGTTACAATAACACTACCTGTCTCTTTGGAAAAATCTATCTGACAGCATCACTTTTCACTTGATCTTATATCCAATGTTCCAACAAGTACTCTTGAATATGTACAGTTCAGTTTCAGCATAGTGACTTGTTATAGGAATGACACAAAAGCCCAAATATTAAGCCTTGTTCAATACACTCACTTTGTGGGTAGGTCTGGAAGGGAACTTCGTAGATTGGCGTCTATGGGTCATGGCAGAAACATGGTGTTACATCACATTGGTTCAATAGACTTACGAGAGATGAGGTAATCAAGTTAGACCACTGTGATGCACTCTTTCAGTGTATCCCCTCTGTGTTTCCCCTTACCATTATATACACAGGGCGGACTTCCTGATCCCCCTTACCTTTATTTGGTCTGATGACGATGAACGACTTGTCAGTGGCGTGCTCCAAGCGACAGTAACCGTCAATAAGGTCCACCATGTTCTCTGCCATCGCAAACTTAGTCACGTTGATAGACAGAGGCTGACCAAGAAGATACAAACGATTCACATTACTGACAATTACTGACAATTACAATCACTTTATTAACATTATATAATGTCATAGGGGTCATAGACCGGTAGGCTTTCAGGGCGTTTCAGGGCTTTTTTAAGATGCAGGCATTTAACTCAACGAACACGTCAACAAAAATGTTGCATGATAAAAAATACACACACACAGATCTCAAGTTAGGATTCAGGGCCCGAATTCACAAAGTGTCTCAGAGTAGGAGTGCTGATCTGAGATCGGTTTCCGCCTGTCCAAATAACTGGACCCACATATCCATTAATAGTCTCAGAGTAGGAGTGCTGATCTGAGATCGGTTTCCGCCTGTCCAAATAACTGGACCCACATATCCATTAATAGTCTCAGAGTAGGAGTGCTGATCTGAGATCGGTTTCCGCCTGTCCAAATAACTGGACCCACATATCCATTAATAGTCTCAGAGTAGGAGTGCTGATCTGAGATCGGTTTCCGCCTGTCCAAATAACTGGACCCACATATCCATTAATAGTCTCAGAGTAGGAGTGCTGATCTGAGATCGGTTTCCGCCTGTCCAAATAACTGGACCCACATATCCATTAATAGTCTCAGAGTAGGAGTGCTGATCTGAGATCGGTTTCCGCCTGTCCAAATAACTGGACCCACATATCCATTAATAGTCTCAGAGTAGGAGTGCTGATCTGAGATCGGTTTCCGCCTGTCCAAATAACTGGACCCACATATCCATTAATAGTCTCAGAGTAGGAGTGCTGATCTGAGATCGGTTTCCGCCTGTCCAAATAACTGGACCCACATATCCATTAATAGTCTCAGAGTAGGAGTGCTGATCTGAGATCGGTTTCCGCCTGTCCAAATAACTGGACCCACATATCCATTAATAGTCTCAGAGTAGGAGTGCTGATCTGAGATCGGTTTCCGCCTGTCCAAATAACTGATCCTAGATCAGCACCCCTACTCTGAGACTATTAATGGATATGTGGGTCCAGGCCTCACTGTGTTCCCGATTTAAGCAGTGCTAATAAAGTTGTTCTATATCTATTTCAATGCGTACCTGTCTGGCTCCGTCTATGACCAGGTTGAGGAGGGCTTTGTCGTCACTCTGAGATAAACACTTGATGCTCTTGATCTGTTTGAAGTTTGCTAGACACACAGGCTACGGGGGTAAGAGATAAAACAATTAGCCGATACACTTAAAAGCCTTTGGTGTAGGGTGAAGTTGCCCAGTACACGCCGGTCTTGGGCAGAGCATATGAGCGGAGTGGAGCGGTGAGAATCTCAGCTCCTCGCTCACGGAGCTGTTCACCCCTCCGCTCCCCCCGCTCAAAGCCACATCAGGCCAGTCCGCTCATTATCGCTCGCGAACGCAGTTTGCATCGCGCTCCACTCAAATCGCCCCCGCTCACCCCAAAAAAGGAACAAAATCTGCATGTATTTCACTTTTAGCTTAAACCACAGCCTTACTTTATCTCCCCGAATTTGTTGCATACAGACTCATCTCGGATTATCCATTCTGTCTTGAAACGGGGATCTAACACTGACGCTAAAATGAGATGTTAATCAGTATAGTATATTCCATAGCGAATTGACACGTTGTTTGCCAATGTTTCTGCAAAAGCAGCGATGCCCATTGGAAGTGCAGCGTGAGTGTAATCGGTGAGCAGGGATTTGATTTCTGTGACAGCAGGGAGGATCATCCCCAGGTTCCCCAGCTCCTTCTGCATTTTGTCTGTGAGGTCTGCTAGTGGTGTCAGCACACTGACAAGGTGCGTCAGCTGCCGTACTTGATTCAGGGTGATGTTAGCAACATTAGACTTGAGTTTGTTTTACCATAACGGGTCTTTTTGGAACAACCGGATGAACGACTGAATCATCCGCAGCTGGCTGCTCCATCGAATGGCGCAGGCATTTGTGGGGCGGACACCTAATTGGTCGGTTTCCTCTGTGCTCTTGCGTACACTTTTCACCAGGTGCCCGACTTTCACGAACAGCCTATTAATGTTGTCGTGCTTGTTAACGGCGTTTTTGATCGCCAGCTGAAGCATGTAAATGGGGCATCTCAGATGTAAATTTGACAAAGTAAAGTACTGATTTATCATAGTTTCTTGGGGGAGTGTAGCCGGTTGAGCTGCGCTGGCAAAGTGTTGCATCCCTTCGCGTTCTCCTTTACTCAGCGGTTCATAGTCCATGAAAATCATTTCAAAAAATGCTACATCCAGCTCTCTTTTTCTCTCCCTTGTTATAGTTGGGCCTTTGCGTGCAGTGAATAAACTTTTGAATTCCTCAACCCTTTTCTCTTGTTGCTGCTGCTGCTCCTCTCGCTCTATAAAATACAAATTCATGGACGACACAAATTAAATTAAACAGATGGATTCTGGGTCAGGCTTGAGCATGCTTCAGACTCGTGGTGTGAGCGAGCGAAATTGGAGCGGGACATAGGGCGACGCTCCGTCCTTTTAAAAATGCCACTCTGCGCTCTGTTCAAAATCCGTCCGCTCCCGCTCCACTCCGCTCATATGCTCTGGTCTTGGGTCAGTTGAGCATTTTCCCCCACTAATGGTTAGGGTAAGGATTTGTGGGAGGGGAAGCTGATCCTTGATCTGTACCTAGGGGAAACTTCACCCCGGAGCCCACACCGGCTGGGGATGAGGTGGAGATAGGGATACATTACTTCTCCAAAGAGAGACACCCTTGCAGCAGGCCTCAATGAGGAATGTTCCATTTCTTGTTTTTTTGTAGAAAGCTTTAAATGTGTAGCCTGAAATTACCCTCCTAACATTTAGGCTATGACATCATAAGATCTTTTTTGTGTGTTGGTGTGTATATATATACAGTGGGGAGAACAAGTATTTGATACACTGCCGATTTTGCAGGTTTTCCTACTTACAAAGCATGTAGAGGTCTGTCATTTTTATCATAGGTACACTTCAACTGTGAGAGACGGAATCTAAAACAAAAATCCAGAAAATCACATTGTATGATTTTTAAGTAATTAATTTGCATTTTATTGCATGACATAAGTATTTGATACATCAGAAAAGCAGAAATTAATATTTGTTACAGAAACCTTTGTTTGCAATTACAGAGATCATACGTTTCCTGTAGGTCTTGACCAGGTTTGCACACACTGCAGCAGAGATTTGGCCCACTCCTCCATACAGACCTTCTCCAAATCCTTCAGGTTTCAGGGCTGTCGCTGGGCAATACGGAACTTTCAGCTCCCTCCAAAGATGTTCTATTGGGTTCAGGTCTGGAGACTGGCTAGGCCACTCCAGGACCTTGAGATGCTTCTTACGGTGCCACTCCTTAGTTGCCCTGGCTGTGTGTTTCGGGTTGTTGTCATGCTGGAAGACCCAGCCACGACCCATCTTCAATGCTCTTACTGAGGGAAGGAGGTTGTTGGCCAAGATCTCGCGATACATGGCCCCATCCATCCTCCCCTCAATACGGTGCAGTCGTCCTGTCCCCTTTGCAGAAAAGCATCCCCAAAGAATGATGTTTCCACCTCCATGCTTCACGGTTGGGATGGTGTTCTTGGGGTTGTACTCATCCTTCTTCTTCCTCCAAACATGCGAGTGGAGTTTAGACCAAAAAGCTCTATTTTTGTCTCATCAGACCACATGACCTTCTCCCATTCCTCCTCTGGATCATCCAGATGGTCATTGGCAAACTTCAGACGGGCCTGGACAAGTGCTGGCTTGAGCAGGGGGACCTTGCGTGCGCTGCAGGATTTTAATCCATGACGGTTTAGTGTGTTACTAATGGTTTTCTTTGAGACTGTGGTCCCAGCTCTCTTCAGGTCATTGACCAGGTCCTGCCATGTAGTTCTGGGCTGATCCATCACCTTCCTCATGATCATTGATGCCCCACGAGGTGAGATCTTGCATGGAGCCCCAGACCGAGGGTGATTGAACGTCATCTTGAACTTCTTCCATTTTCTAATAATTGCGCCAACAGTTGTTGCCTTCTCACCAAGCTGCTTGCCTATTATCCTGTAGCCCATCCCAGGCTTGTGTAGGTCTACAATTTTATCCCTGATGTCCTTACACAGCTCTCTGGTCTTGGCCATTGTGGAGAGGTTGGAGTCTGTTTGATTGAGTGTGTGGACAGGTGTTTTTTATACAGGTAATGAGTTCAAACAGGTGCAGTTAATACAGGTAATGAGTGGAGAACAGGAGGGCTTCTTAAAGAAAAACTAACAGGTCTGTGAGAGCCGGAATTCTTACTGGTTGGTAGGTGATCAAATACTTATGTCATGCAATAAAATGCAAATTCATTACTTAAAAATCATACAATGTGATTTTCTGGATTTTTGTTTTAGATTCCGTCTCTCACAGTTGAAGTGTACCTATGATAAACATTACAGACCTCTACATGCTTTGTAAGTAGGAAAACCTGCAAAATCGGCAGTGTATCAAATACTTGTTCTCCCCACTGTATATATATACAGTGGGGAAAAAAAGTATTTAGTCAGCCACCGATTGTGCAAGTTCTCCCACTTAAAAAGATGAGAGGCCTGTAATTTTCATCATAGGTACACGTCAACTATGACAGACAAATTGAGAAAAGAAAATCCAGAAAATCACATTGTAGGATTTTTAATTAATTTATTTGCAAATTATGGTGGAAAATAAGTATTTGGTCACCTACAAACAAGCAAGAATTCTGGCTCTCACAGACCTGTAACTTCTTCTTTAAGGGGCTCCTCTGTCCTCCACTCGTTACCTGTATTAATGGCACCTGTTTGAACTTGTTATCAGTATAAAAGACACCTGTCCACAACCTCAAACAGTCACACTCCAAACTCCACTATGGCCAAGACCAAAGAGCTGTCAAAGGACACCAGAAACAAAATTGTAGACCTGCACCAGGCTGGGAAGACTGAATCTGCAATAGGTAAGCACCTTGGTTTGAAGAAATCAACTGTGGGAGCAATTATTAGGAAATGGAAGACATACAAGACCACTGATAATCTCCCTCGATCTGGTGCTCCACGCAAGATCTCACCCCGTAGGAGTCAAAATGATCACAAGAACGGTGAGCAAAAATCCCAGAACCACACAGGGGGACCTAGTGAATGACCTGCAGAGAGCTGGGACCAAAGTAACAAAGCCTACCATCAGTAACACACTACGCCGCCAGGGACTCAAATCCTGCAGTGCCAGACGTGTCCCCTGCTTAAGCCAGTACATGTCCAGGCCCGTCTGAAGTTTGCTAGAGTGCATTTGGATGATCCAGAAGAGGATTGGGAGAATGTCATATGGTCAGATGAAACCAAAATAGAACTTTTTTGGTAAAAACTCAACTCGTCGTGTTTGGAGGACAAAGAATGCTGAGTTGCATCCAAAGAACACCATACCTACTGTGAAGCATGGGGGTGGAAACATCATGCTTTGGGGCTGTTTTTCTGCAAAGGGACCAAGACGACTGATCCGTGTAAAGGAAAGAATGAATGGGGCCATGTATCGTGAGATTTTGAGTGAAAACCTCCTTCCATCAGCAAGGGCATTGAAGATGAAACGTGGCTGGGTCTTTCAGCATGACAATGATCCCAAACACACCGCCCGGGCAACGAAGGAGTGGCTTCGTAAGAAGCATTTCAAGGTCCTGGAGTGGCCTAGCCAGTCTCCAGATCTCAACCCCATAGAAAATCTTTGGAGGGAGTTAAAAGTCAGTGTTGCCCAGCGACAGCCCCAAAACATCACTGCTCTAGAGGAGATCTGCATGGAGGAATGGGCCAAAATACCAGCAACAGTGTGTGAAAACCTTGTGAAGACTTACAGAAAACGTTTGACCTGTGTCATTGCCAACAAAGGGTATATAACAAAGTATTGAGAAACTTTTGTTATTGACCAAATACTTATTTTCCACCATAATTTGCAAATAAAATCATAAAAAATCCTACAATGTGATTTTCTGGAAAAAAATTCTCATTTTGTCTGTCATAGTTGACACGTGTACCTATTATGAAAATTACAGGCCTCTCTCATATTTTTAAGTGGGAGAACTTGCACAATTGGTGGCTGACTAAATACTTTTTTTCCCCACTGTAGGAGGATTATATAGGAGGATTATATAGGATGATTATATAGGAGGGTGATATAGGGGGATTATATAGGGGGTGATATAGCATGATTATATAGGTGGATTATATAGGATGATTATATAGGAGGGTGATATAGGGGGATTATATAGGAGGATTATATAGGGAGGATATAGGAGGATTATATAGGGGGGTGATATAGGAGGATTATATAGGGGGGTGATATAGGGGGATTATATAGGGGGGTGATATAGGGAGGTGATATAGGAGGATTATATAGGGGGGTGATATAGGAGGATTATATAGGAGGATTATATAGGGGGGATATAGGAGGATTATATAGGGGGGTGATATAGGAGGATTATATAGGGGGTGATATAGGGGGATTATATAGGGGGGTGATATAGGAGCATTATATCGGGGGTGATATAGCATGATTATATAGGAGGATTATATAGGGGGTGATATAGGAGGATTATATAGGAGGGTTATATAGGGGGGATATAGAAGGATTATATAGGGGGGTGATATAGGGGGATTATATAGGGGGATTATATAGGAGGATTATATAGGGGGTGATATAGGAGCATTATATAGGGGGTGATATAGCATGATTATATAGGAGGATTATATAGCAGGATTATATAGGGGTGGTATAGGAGGATTATATAGGAGGATTATATAGGAGGATTATATAGGGGGGTGATATAGGAGGATTATATAGGAGGGTGATATAGGGGG